>NC_083482.1:6535986-6555986 GCF_030014155.1 Tachysurus vachellii | reverse complement strand
ATCGATCTTCTCTTTTTTGACGGATGACTGCTTCTTGCACTCAATTAACCCGATTCACGGTTCATCAGGAGCGGACATATGCTAAATATGTTAGAATGAAGGACATATAAACTAGACACACCACAAGAAACTTAGGAGGCTATCGAACGGAAAAGTGCACGCTGGATTACAGACCGAGATCTGGATATGTTCTGCATGGTGGTCATGTGATTTAGCGTCTCTTAAGGATTAGAATTACAGTACAGTTCTATTCAAGTAATCCGAAAGGCGCCACCTGGACATGACGGTATGTGGAAGCGAAAAACATCACCGTACGCCCAGCGTCTGTCTAGAAAAGTCTTTCTCGGCTTGTTTAATTATTCAGCGATCGATTCCAGCTCTTTCTGTGCACCGTCGCATGGAGGGGTGAGAGCTTGTGTTGTTTTAGATACTGTGTGTTGTTTTTTGAAGGTGGAGACATTATAACCCCTACATAATATATTGTTTGTTCATCACAATCACATCATTTGACTGTTACTATCACAAAAAGCCTGCAAAAAGCCCTCGAGAAGTTCAACCTCGCTTTGTATTCTCTCAGAGGTCTTCATCTCAGAGGTTTTTTTGGGAGTTTTGAACATAACAATGAGTTTTGTTCAAACGAATGTTTTCCATACACTGAGAACACTTTAGCTAGGTTCGATTTCACTTTATGAAGCTGAGCAATATGACAACATGGTCTATGGGTTTAGTTAATAAATATATTGAAATACGCATTTCTGTGAGCATCATATGTATTTTAAGTTGTATTTTTCTAACAAAAATTTTTTATTTCTTTTTGCTTTGTATTTTAATTTCTTGTATCATCTTCAGTTGTTACACGTACTGTATATGGCACATGCTTGTAAAATGTGTTAAAAATATTGTGACACAATTTTTTCACCGGTCTCATTTTAACAGATATAAGGCTTATGTGACGAGACAATACGCAGAGTCTGTACTGTGTACTGATGCACATAGATGGCGTCGCGTTCCGGGCGTGGTGCCGCTGAGGCCACGGTCCTGACCTACAGCGTGTGCGTGTGGCCGCAATGATGCTGCCGGTGGTAATTACTGTAATTTGAGCACGGCTGGTGCAGGTGGAATTTGCTGTGGCACAATTAACGCGAGGAGCAGATGGCTGTGGGCGGGAGACGAGTGGATGGGAGCAAGCAGAGTCACGAAGCAGAGATGGGGGGAGAAGGAGAAATGGATGAGGCGAGGCAGTCAGGTGGTCAGCAGAATGCTCACACACCTGGACTGACAGGTCTTACAGCATGTGCGTGTGTGTGTGTGTGTGAGAGAGAGAGAGAGAGAGAGAGAGAGAAAGTTTCAGCTCTGTCATTTGTGGAATCATTGCTCCTACACTACTCTATGAGAACACTAGCTGCATGAAATGATTAAAATACATAATATCTTCTACATATAAAAGGCGTCATCCATGTAAACCCTGCAGAGAAAGTCTGTCTTGGTTCGTTCTTTGTTCTCTTCCGTGTTTAGTAGTAAAAAATACCCCATACCATTAAAATGGACAAAAATGCATGCTGTCATAATTAGCAGCACTGATCTGGTTTTCATTTTTTATTTATATATAACTCAGTAAACTGCAAAGCTGTGAGAAGCAAAATCCTGAAAAGTCAAAAAGTTCAAAGCAAATATGTTCATATGCGGTGTATTTGTGAGGTCATGAAAATAAAGAATGATCTGGGTTAATATTATTTTTTTTAAGTAGAACATTCACCTGGATCATCTGAGAGGATTCCAAATGCTCAACAATAAATATATAAAGGGTTAAAAGGGTTCCACTGCATATTACATATTACAGGGTTCGACTGCATATTACAGGCTTCTTAAAAAACAAAAAACAAAAAAAAAAACAGTTTAACAGGAGACTAAATCTTTCTAGAATTTTTGTATTTCTTTTTTTCACCATAGTTTATCTGGATGGCTTTTAATGAATGACGTCAGATTGACTACAGGAAGAGAAACTGTAGTGTGCTGTAAGAGTGTATAACAGTTCATAACAAGGATGTTGTTACACGTGTTGAAAGTCACAGGCGTTTATTAGAGAGATCAGAAGGGCTGAAAACTTTTAGCATACCGTACGTCATCACGGTGCTTAAAAATATGCTCGCATACCTATAAAAGGCAATGCAGAGATGGCAGATAGATAGATAGATAGATAGATAGATAGATAGAATGCAACAGAGGGTTAGTTCATATACTGTGAGAACTTGCTTTAAATCATTTCTAGGGAGAAAGAGAATGTGTGTCTGTGTGTGTGTGTGTGTGTGTGTGTGTGTGTGTGTGTGTGTGTGTGGAGCTGCAGTTTACAAATGTAGCCATGTCAACAAACTTCTCTTTGAAGTTTGAGCTGTAGGCCATAGTCAATACCATTGTATGGTTTTACCATGCCACGGTTCCCGAGCCACACTCACACACACACACTCACACACACACATACACACAGGAGCTCTGGCGATGTGGCCTCTCTGATTACCTCAGCGTTAACGGAGCGGGGCGAGCGCTCGAGCTCCCTGTTATGTTCCCAGTGTGAGGAAATGAATCTCAGACAGTGAAAATGATTTGCTCTATTTTCATTTATACTAAAAAAGGTTTTTCTTTCCTTCGGGCTGTCTGGCAGACAGCGTGGAATAATCAGAAGAGAGTACCTGAGAAAGTCATACATGCACAGCAGGCAACAGAAGAGCTACGTCTGGGTGTGATGGGGCACGACACAGACAGCAGGGAGGCAGTTTAATCAGAGGAACTTCAATCGGCTTCTCCTATTGGCCGTCGGATGTTGATTGACAGCTCGGTCATGTGGACCAGTTCAGTTAGTGCAGTGGCAGTGGTAATTAATTTGAAGATTATGCATTGAGCTGACTGTAATGTATGTGTGTGTGTGTGTGTGTGTGTGTGTGTGTGTTTACATCCCAGTTCACCTACTAAACATCCTAAATAGCATCTGAGATTAAAATTAGTGTCCCGAATGGCACTATATCAAAATGACTATATCAAAGCTTCCCTGATGGTCAAATACGTCTAGTAGAGTTTTTTCGAAGCGGGGATCCGTGCACACTTTTTTTGACAGCACGGTGTGTAACTGTAACTAGACAACAAGGTTCTCTTCTGTGACATAACGTCTTAGTGTGTCCCTGTACCAAAAAAACAAACATACTTATAGTACAGAACGAGAGCATGCGCTTTGGCACTAGATAACTTTAATGTTAATGGGGGGCACGGTGGCTTAGTGGTTAGCACGTTCGCCTCACACCTCCAGGGTCGGGGGTTCGATTGTGTGTGGAGTTTGCATGTTCTCCCCGTGCCTCGGGGGTTTCCTCCGGGTACTCCGGTTTCCTCCCCCGGTCCAAAGACATGCATGGTAGGTTGATTGTGGCATCTCTTGAAAATTGTCCGTAGCGTGTGAGTGTGTGAGTGCGTGAGTGAATGAGAGTGTGTGTGTGTGTGTGCCCTGCGATGGGTTGGCACTCCGTCCAGGGTGTATCCTGCCTTGATGCCCGATGACGCCTGAGATAGGCACAGGCTCCCCGTGACCCGAGGTAGTTCGGATAAGCGGTAGAAAATGAGTGAGTGAGTGAGAACTTTAATGTTATTTCATTTGTTAACACAGCGCTGCTACGACACTGAGAAGTGGTTCAGTTGAAAACTCTTAGGAAAGTTGGACATGAGGTATTATAAACTACAGATGTGCTCCGTATAGCTTTGGCCTTGTTTGTCCCTCGGAACGGTGGGAAAGTGTGCGTGCAGGGCGCAGTGTCCGCGCCGCAGCACATGTGTTTGGCATTAGTGTGACACGGCGTCTCCTCAAGGGAGCGAGGGAATGTCAGTGCGCAGAGCAGCACGGCTTCCAAACATCTGGAGTAATGAGAAACACGCCGACGCCAGTGTGGGAGCTAGAGCTCGATTGCAGAGGAAACCACACCGCACTCAGGACGTCTCACTCCATCTTTCCACGTCTGTCCCACAAGACTTCTGTCCATCTCTGGTTTCCTTGGAAATGAATCAGAAGCTTTATTGGTGTAAATTTTGATCTCTATGATTGGGTGAAACAAGTCTCATATATTCACACATACTGTAGCTAGCGATATTTTATCGGTACGATCATGTCAGGTATGATGTAAGCGAAGCATAAACACTAAGACAGAAGAGTCAGTACTCTTTGGACTGTCTGAAATTTTGGAGCGTTCTGACGTCTTTAATTGAACACAGATCGTCTGCAGAAAAACAGCCTCCGAGTTTAAAACCCCCAAAGTGTCCGAGCCTCACATTTGCTGTAGCCTTCTGCTGGGACATTTTAATAAAATAACTAAACCCCAGCACTCTCTGATACACTGAGATCTAATTGTTAGCTAATTTAACCCAAATATCACTCTATCAGCTGATGCAGCGGCGCACGCTGACGTTCCCCTGCAGAGCTCCAGTGCGTCAGCGCTCGGATCGTTCGCCCCAAACAGGAGGCGTTGTAAACTTTATGCTAATGTTCTGCATGGTGAGAGAGATAAGCGAGTGATTCAGAGAGACGCAGGATGAGTTGTCAGTGTGGTTGAGGCACGGCGGAAACATCTGGAATAATCCCTGCTTGGTAGCAGCTTCTCTCTTAATCAAATGGTGGGGAAGTTTATAGCACTGCTCTCTCACTGATAAAGAGCCCTTACTCTCTCTCTTCATTTCTCTCTCTCTCTCTCGCCCGGAGGCAGTCAGTTATCAAAGGGGCCGGAGCAGCGCCTATTCCAGATGGAGCTCAGTTATTAAGCATCCACACACACACACACACACACACACACACACACACACACAGACTATTCCCCACACTGAATCATGGGGATGAGGTTCTGTGTATGAACTGGAGGCTGAAGGATGTGCTCTCTCTCTCTCTCTCTCTCTCTCTCTCTCACTGCTTTTCTCTGTTTCTCTATCTCCCCCTTTCTGTCTTTCTTTCTCGTTCCCGCTCTCTCCCACCCTCTTTTTCTCTTTGTCGTCCTTTCTCTAACATCACACTCTCATTCTCTCACTTTCACCTGCCCTGTCTCTCTTTCTCTCTCTCTCTCTCTCTCTCTCTCTCTCTCTCTCTCTCTCTCTCACTCTCTCCCTCTCCCTCTCGCTCTCCCCCACCTCTCTCTCTCTCTCTCTCCAATGTGTGTTTGTGCAAATTAAACGCCGTTATCAGGTGGAAACAGAAGTGCGATCCCGTCATCCCTCACACAGATCTGAGCCGAGCTCTGCCCCATCCGCACACTCTAACACACTCTAATCTGCAGCACAGGACTCTTTCAGAACTGATAACGCATTGTTCCTTCATTCAGAGCACAGCTGAAGGACATTTGCTTTCCGTAAAAAAAGGCCAACGGTTCCCACAGCCATGACGGAAGAGACTTCTAGAAGATTCCAGTTTTGTTCTCCGGGAACGCCTCGGACGATCCACTTCTTTCATTCGTACCTCATGAGATCCGTTTGTTTTTTTTGTTTTCTTGTTAACACGACAATGAAGTCAGATGTTTAAAGATCCAACAAGAGACAGCAGGTCAGAAACGTACAGTATACAGCGACTCCATAAACAACAGAGAGGAATGAAAGGGAGAGCAGACGAGAGGAATGAGACAAGGTGAAAGGGAGAGAGGTTTTATCTTCACGTTCTGCACATCACCAGTACACACACACACACTCACACACACACACCTCCTGAATCACTGTGTGATACTATGAAAAGCAATTCACTTGTCATTTAAAGACGTTCACGATCACCTCCTTAAAGAAACAGTGCAGAGAAAAATCCGGAGCAGTCAATCAGCCAAAGCACTCCTGGTGTCGGTGTTGTCGTGGCTGAAAAGTAACAGAAGTCAGTCTCACCATGACACTTCTGGTTGTAAAATCAGCAGCTGTGAGCTTTTCAGTCTCCTGTCAGTGACTCGGCACTGATCTGTCACTCGCGTTTGGAAACATGTTACAGTTTGATGCGTGACGTTACTATTGTATGAAAATTACTGCACAAAATATAATGCACAAGGTGTGTTTAAAGATATGAGGTACACTCTGCGTGTGTGTTTGTGTGTGTGTGTGTGTGTGTGTGTGTGTGTGTATTGAGGTGCTGGTAAATGTAGTAAAGGATGGATCTCCGTATCTAAAGAGCAGAACATGGTGTGATGGACAACTGCTGTGTGTGTGTGTGTGTGTGTGTGTTAAAAGGATAGCAGATTTCAGTCTTTTGTGCTCCATAAATCAGGAAGCTGCAATGACGCAAGAGGCAGAGCAAACACAAGCAACGCTGGACTGCAGCTGGATAGCAGTGTGAGAGAGAAAGTGAGGGATGGAGGGATATATAATATGGAGGAAGAACAGCTGTCAGACCCTGCATTGCACACCTGTCACACAGGAAGTGAGGCCGTGCCACTGTTTCCTGGATACAACTCCTTGGCGACACTCTAGAGAGAGAGGAAGACAGACAGAACTCGCGCACGCACACACACACACACACACACACACACACACACAAACACTACGCTGTCGCTCTCTTTTCATGTACTAGAACCATCAGAAAAGTAGAAGTGACCCGTGTGAGAGGAAGTGACATCACATTGAGTGACATGACAGATGGTGGGCGTCCACATGGCCGCTTTTTGTTTTTTCCCAGGCGACTGAGTGCCGTGTGTGTGTATATATGTGTGAGATGAGTGTGTGTGTGATGAGAGCGTTTTGCTTGGCACACACTCCTCTTTGTTTGTCAGGATTGTCAAGGCGGCTCCTCTGGAGGGCCTCGTTCCTAATTCCCCAGCCGCCCCTTTCGCAGCCTGTGTGCAATTAACAGAGTAATTAAAAGCTTGATGAGCTAATTGGTGTTGGGTGAAGCTGCAGGTGTTTTGATTGGGGAGCTTGTTTGTGGAAGAGCGCAGAGTAAACAGAATCCAATTGGCGCTAATTTTTGGCACTGGTTTTCCCCATAATTTAAGTAATATGGGCGTTAGGGGAAAGCCAGGCCAAAGAGAGCGATCAAACAGTCTTCTGCACCTTCAGCATCGTCGAGTCCGTCTTACTGCAGAAGTGCAGAAGCTTTACAAAAACACGAAGTTCTCCACGTTGCCACTGGGTTAGTGTTTGGGTTTACTGTAAGGGGATTGGGTTTAGGGTTAGGGTTTAGTGTTAGGGTTTGGGTTAATATTAATGCTAGGGTTTAGTGTTAGGGTTTGGGATTACTGCTAGGGTTTAGCCTTAGGGTTAGGGTTAATATTAATGCTAGGGTTTAGTGTTAGGGTTTAGTGTTTGGGTTTAGTTTAATATTAATGTTTTGGTTTACTTCCAGGGTTTAGCATTAGGGTTAGGGTTTAGTGTTAGCGTTTGGGTTTATATTAATGTTAGGGTTTAGTGTTATGGTTTGGGTTAATATTAAGGTTAGGGTTTAGTGTTAGGGTTTGGATTTGGTGCTAGGGTTTAGTGTTAAGGTCAGGATTTAGTGTTAGGGTTTGGGATTACTGCTAGGGTTTAGCCTTAGGGTTTGGGTTAATATTAATGCTAGGGTTTAGTGTTAGGGTTTAGGGTTTGGGTTTAGTTTAATATTAATGTTTTGGTTTACTGCCAGGGTTTAGCATTAGGGTTAGGGTTTAGTGTTAGCGTTTGGGTTTATATTAATATTAGGGTTTAGTGTTAGGGTTTGGGTTAATATAAAGGTTAGGGTTTAATTTTAGGGTTTGGATTTGGTGCTAGAGTTTAGTGTTAAGGTCAGTATTTAGCGTTAGGGTTTGGGTTTAATGTTAGTGATTGGATTAAGTGCTAGGGTTTAATGTAAGTTGGACTGAGTGTTAGAGTTTTGTGTTAAGGTTAGGGTTTAGTGTTAGGATTAGTGATTAGTGTTAGACTTTCTGTTTACTGTTAGAGTTAGGGATTAGTGATGGGTTAAGGGTTTAGCATTAGGGTTAGGGGGTGTAGGGTTTAGTGTTTTTCTGCGTCAATATTTTGCTACTTTAATACTAAAGAAGAAAAATGTCAAGTGTGCAGCATGAAGTGAATGAACGTCTGAAATCCTGCAAGGTTTCCTGGCTATTTTCAGCTGCCCAACAAACACGCAGGGTGGCGGAATAAACAGGAAGTAGCAAGAAGGGAAAAAAGCACTAATTCAAGCAATATGGCTGCACAACCTCCACAGTCTCCTTCCAGGAATTGTAAGCTTAATCAGTGTTTTGGACAGCAAGCGTCCCACACGTTCGTCTCGTCCCAGCAGCAGAATGGAAGCTCCTGCCAATTCCTATCTCTTCATACATCACTTTTGATGATTGCTGCACACGTAGGTGGCATGTTCTCATGTTTCTCACTCGGAGAGGGACTTCCATAAAGCACTTCCCTAACAAAAAGGAAGGCTTTGGAAATATGTTTAAACTATTTCTTTGTACATATTTATTTTCTAATTCCCGCTGCGTCGTCTTCAACCCGGTGATGATCCAAATAACCCAAATAATCCATGCAGGTAAGATTCTAACAGCGGGTATGCGATTAATTCAAAGATGCCACCGACATCACATTCCAGGTTCAGATTAATAAACGGCAGTTTTATTTTACCTTGAGCTCCTGAGCCCTGAACCTCATCTCTGTAATACAGATGTATTTTTTAATTGCTCACTAATTCTGTGCTATTAGGGTTCTGTGTTGTAAGGTAGGCTAATGTGTCCCATCGTGCACAGAAACTGTAGCTGGACTTTTATATATATATCAGAGTAATAAAGTCTTCAGCTTTTCAGGGTATCCACAGCCAGACTGCAAAATAAAGGAACAAACGGAACTTTTGAACTTGGAATGAAATGAATAACACAGCCATGTAGTGGAAATATGTTAGAAGAGTCGCTCTGGCTGTCACGCTGTGTCGCCCTTTATCTTCGTTGCAGACACTTTCAGGAGTGTGTTTGCATCTTTTGACCCTGATAGATATACACTCTTCATCACCTTTCCGGTTCTTTCCTTGGTCTCTTGTGCGTTTTTCATGTCTCATTTCAGGTCTTAACGTCCTCCACTCTCTCACTTTGTGTTTGTGTGTGTGTGTGTGTGTGTGTGTGTGTGTGTGTGTGTGTTACTTGGCAGATGTGTCAGTGTGCCTGCGGTACTCTCGGTCCCCAGGTGGCTGCTGGGTTGTGTGTATGTGTTTATGTGTGTGAGACAGTTATTGATGCTCAGGTGTGCAAGAGCTCTTTATTGGAGCCTCTGAATGGTAGACCTGAAGACTTACACAAGCTCCACACACCGTGAACTCGTTCAGTGAAAACACAACACACATATATATACAAGCTCCCAGGTTTATGTCAGAGTGTGCAGTGTGTGTGTGTGTGAGAGAGAGAGAGGTGTAAAACAGTGTGAGCTTGTAGACCTGAAAGCTCAAAACACATCACAGGTATGTTTGGTTCACATAAGGACAAGCATGGAAAACAACAGCCCACTGTGTGTGAGTGTGTGTTTGCGTAGCGTGTCTTCCCCACGTCCGTAGCGAGTACCCAGTGCCGGCCTAACACTCTCCAGATGGACCCGTTCGGGGAGCTGTTCTTGGCACAGCCGTCCGTGGCCGAATGTCACAAATTCTTTCCTTTATTTAGGAACGACTCAGCCTGAGGGAGGCGGGGTGCTGGAGCTGGAAAGGGGGAATGACTCGCACACACAACATCTGGATTTTATTAGGAGCTGCTGGGAAAAAAATCAGAAAAGGAAGTTTTCTCTCTGTCTCTCGAGCCTTTTTGGGGAGAGCTGGACCCGGCGCGGCTGTCTCACAGCCGATCCTGCAGGGAACAGATGGTGAAGACAACCATCACACGATGGAGAGAGAAACAGAGAAGACATTCGGCTTTGAGATTCCACACAGATTTGAAGTTTTTATACCATGTTAATTGCCTAACGGCTTGTTGCAGCATTTGTTCTATACCATCTTTTGCATATATGCAAATTTGTACTACAAGTAAAAGCACCCCAAGTTTACAGAGTTTACCTGTACACCACAAAGTTAAGTATTTGCACTGTAGCCCGTGACTGATGAAAAGCACGCACGTGATGATGCCTTTACATCTTGACAAATGATGGAAATGCAGCCTTCGGTGTTGTCGTACACCGTCTCGTTTATCATACATTACATCAAAACACACACTTTTACTCACATGTCGTAGATTGGAGGAAAGCTATTCCTATACTTTCTTACAACGAATAATACATATAACCGCTTGTTTCATTTACTGTAGTTTTATTCGATTCATACCATAACATACCGATGTTCATAAATGATCATCCCAACCACATGGTTTTATTCTTATAAATGATAATGATCTAGACGTTGTATGGATGTGTGTAACTCGATATACGATACACGATTCTACAATGTATACATACATGGACATGAGCATGAGAGCAGTGTAAGCCACACCCTCACCAGCGGGACTTGTGTGAACACACTGTAGAAACAGCGCCTCGGTGTAAGTTCATGTGATCAGTTTTGAATTCTCTATTCTGTCTCGCCGTTGCTTCCCTCCCAGCACCAGTGCATTATGGGATCTGGCTGGGTCCCTATGCTGTTCCATGTCCCACTGTACTGCTGTCTGACATTTGCGCTGCTCTGCGTGACCTCGGCATTTTTTCTCACACACGTCGCTGCACCCGCGCTGTCTCAGAGGTTCTGGTTCACACACATACACACACACACACACATACACGCAGACACACACACACACTTCTCTCTTTCTCTCTCTCTCTTTCTCTCTGGGGCCTGTTCAGCTTTTGATTTAGCATTTATTGCTATCTCGATGTTTATTTTTGCTAAACATATTTGCTCAGCTGAGGTCGGTGGCCCGGTCTCACAGCGTGCAGATGTCCCTCCTGCTATATCATTAGACCGATCTGCAGCTGGAGATGAAATACACAATTCAGCCACGTTCACGGATAAATAAATGAACAAATAAAGCTTCTACACGGATCTCCATGACATACATGTGCCAGCAGATTCAGTTGGATTGTTTAACCACACTTTAGGTGTTATTTTACCTTGTAGGCTTTAGGAAATGCTCTCTCATTGTTATATTTATAACAGAAAAGGAACTTCACCTCTTATTATATTCGGGATAATCAGAGGTGTCTTCATAGTATGCTGATCACATGACTTTTTGTTTCTAGAAAGGATTTGAGGAAGGATCTTAAAATATTTTTGTTCAGTAGATATTGATTTGCTGACCCCAACTAGGCCTCTGTTTGGTGAGAAACCTTGTTTGATAGCCTGCTAGTTAGATAGAAGTTTATTAGACAGAAGATATGCAATATCTTTGGCCCGAGCACTAGTTTAGGCCACCGTCTTTATTAGAACTTTATGATTTCGCTCACGTCCTTCTAAAGGAGACAGGCTTGGAGCACACAAATGCTTCCTACCTATGAATAACATGTTTGAACTCTGTATATGTGCCAGCCACAGAGGTTCTAGGCAGCCTTGGGAGGGTTTGGTAGATGAATGGGTTCAGGGTACCCGGTGTCGGCCAGGCGGACGGCTGAGATCCCGCTGTTTTGATGTGCTGCCCGTGTTTGTGTGGCATGACGGGGAGCAGATGTGGAAAGGCAGGCGGTCGGGCACAGTGCCAGAGCAGCTGGAAGAAATTAAAAACAACAGCATTCCTGGAGACTGGGGGAATTACAGAGCACGGGAGAGCGAGCAAGCAAGAATGAGAGAGGGAGAGAGAGGAAGAGAGGGAGGGAGGGGGGATAAGAGAACACATATGGTGAGAGGGGAAAGAGACAGCGAGAAAGACAGGCAGTAGAAGCTTTCTTTGTGCTAAAGTCAAAGGTACAGAACGTAGCACACAGTGACTGCGGAAGTCAATGGGAGCCAGCAGCAGCACAAACAACAGAAAAAGCATTCTGCCTTTCTAAAGCCTTGTTATTACACAATGGTTTCTGTTGCTGCTTCAGTAAAAGCGCATGTCTGCCGATCTATAAAAGCTCCACAAATAGCTCTGAATTACAAACCGAGGAACATCAAATTGGTCTGTTTTAGCCACCAAATAACTGTGGGTTTCCTCCGTAGTGGCCCAAAGACAGCATGACAGGCTGACAAAGTGGCATAACGTCATTACTGAAGAATACAGACAGCGATGGAGCTCCATGAGGTCTATTACAAACTCATCACAACAGGAGTAGTTCTATTCAGCTTATTGATCTCCCAGTATGACTTCGCTTTAGAAGTGTGTGTGTGGGGGTTATTTTGAGATGGAGAGAGAGAGAGTGTGTTTGTGTGTGTGTGTGTAAGCAGCAGGTTTAGTTTGGGTCAGATCCAGACTGGCTAATCGAATAAGCCGAAGTCATGTTTATGGGATGCTGTAACATGCTGGAGTCAGATGTTTTTTAGATGATTGACAGCTTGGTCCAGATGTGCAGTCTGTTTGGAGAGTGAGGTACTTCATCATCATCATCATCATCTCTCTCTCTCATGGTGAGAGTGCTCTAGTCTTTAGCCACAATTGGAACAAAGATGGTCACAGACGGAGTTGGATACGCTGTGGACATATTAAAGTGAAATCCAGAACCATGGGTGTTTTCTGCCCCGTCCTTTAGCTGGTCAGATTAAACAGCTGTCTGTAATCCCATGATAGTGACAAGGGGGTAAATCAGGGCAGACTCTCTTTCTGACTTTCAACTGTTGAGAGCTTGAAGCCTCTGAGCCAAAGTGTGGACAGTCCCAGAATCTCCTGAGGTAGTGTGCAGCAGTTGCCAATAGAGATGAGGGGGCTCAGGATCCCCTCAGGAGAAAATTAGGTTCTGATTAAGGGGTGTGTTTCAAACAGGATGCTGTGCATCAGCAGATGTACAGAGCAAAAGTCCCATAGGAGCTAAGTGACTTCAGGTCCTTGTATACCAGACAGATTTAGTAGTTGTGTTTCCATTTAACTAAACCACTTCGGAGGCAAATGATCTCTATTGTCCTCTTAGCTCAAACACAACCAGGCCTATCAGTGGTACTTCAAATGATTTGTTTTTCCAAGTTTCAAATTTAACTGAAGCCGACTGTTTATGTAATGCCAGCATCTGTGTGTGTGTGTGTGTGTGTTTGTGTGTGTGTGTGTGTTTTTCTCTGGTGATCCAGCATTATGGTTGACTTGGGTGACAGATGGACTCAGAGGTCTGGCTTTACCTGCCTACATTTGGCCATGGCACAGAGAATGCGCACCACAGACCCCTCCGCTCTACACACATACTGTATGCTGGCCTCTGGCTATTTTTGTCAGCAAGGGCATTAACTCTAACACCTGTTCTGTTTATTGCCCAGGGGCATTGGTCATGTTCTTAATAAATGTGCCGCTAACAGGGACCGCAGTCCCAAAGGTAGGATCTGGCAGATAAAAGATTGACAACTTGGCACTCACAACCTTTAAACTTGTGTCCTTTGACTTAGCTTTGATTTACAAAAGGAACACAGGTAACTGTAGCTTCAGTGCTGAGGTGATGTCAGGCATCCTCTACTAACACTATCTGGTGTCTATAAACGGGTTTAATAACTTAAATACAATGAACAGGAACACAGACGAAAACTAGACAGGACAAAGGATGAGGAAACAATAACATTCACTGACGATGATTTGACGACGATTGCACGGTTAAATAGACATGACAATGAACACATAGGGAACAGAGACGGGGAGGAGTAAACAAGGGCGGGGCAGACATGTGACACGGAACATAAACAGAAGCACATGGCCAAAACTCCAGGCTGAACCGTAACACACACAAACACAACAACATACAACAGTAAAATATGGTGGTGGTAGTGTGATGGTCTGGGGCTGTTTTGCTGCTTCAGCACCTGGAAGACTTGCTGTGATAAATGGAACCATGAATTCTGTTGTCTACCAAAAAATCCTGAAGGACGATGTGCGGCCATCTGTTCGTGACCTCAGGCTGAAGTGAACTTGGGTTCTGCAGCAGGACAAGGATCCAAAACACACCAGCAAATTCACCTCTGGATGGCTGAAGAAAAACAAAATGAAGACTTCGGAGTGGTCTAGTCAAAGTCCTGACCTGAATCCTATTGAGATGCTGTGGCATGACCTTAAAAAGGTGGTTCCTGCTCGAAAAACCTCCAATGTGTCTGAATTACAACAATTCTGCAAAGTTGAGTGGAACAAAGTTCCTCCACAGCGCTGTAACAGACTCATTGATACTGTAGTTTTCACGGGGGCAAACACTTTTAGGGGGCAAACACTTTTACACACAGGCCCATGTAGGTGTGGACTTTGTTTTAATAACATAAATAAAAACCTTCATTTAAAAACTGCATGTTGTGTTTACTTGTGCTATTTTTGACTAATATTTAAATTTGTTTGATGATCTGAAACAGTAAAGTGTGACACATCAGGAAGGGGGCCAACACTTTTTCACACCACTATATATATATATTTAGCATGTAAATACTAAAAACGGTGGCTTAGTGGTTAGCACGTTCGCCTCACACCACCAGGGTCGGGGTTCGATTGCCGCCTCCACCTTGTGTGTGTGGAGTTTGCATGTTCTCCCCGTGCCTCGGGGGTTTCCTCCGGGTACTCCGGTTTCCTCCCCCGGTCCAAAGACATGCATGGTAGGTTGATTGGCATCTCTGGAAAATTGTCCCTAGTGTGTGATTGCGTGAGTGAATGAGAGTGTGTGTGTGTGCCCTGCGATGGGTTGGCACTCCGTCCAGGGTGTATCCTGCCTTGATGCCCGATGACGCCTGAGATAGGCACAGGCTCCCCGTGACCCGAGGTAGTTCGGATAAGCGGTAGAAAATGAATGAATGAATACTAAACACTACAAAAAATGTGCAACGCAAGCAATGCTTTAGAGCCTAAATCTTTCAAACAGCATTCTAGAGGATGTGTAGGATTTGTTGAGGTCCCTACACCAGTGTGAAGGGTGAAGAACCTTCTGGAAACGTCCGACAAGGCACACCACCCCAACACCTGTGTTTTTCTGACATCTCTTGGAAGACACTAATGTTCAGATTGACGCGTACAGTATTATGTGGACCGGCAGTGAGTGCTGAGCTGAGTGAAGAGCCTGAAGTGGTCTTGCAGTATGCCATTACAGCACTTTATACCTGTTTTTGCATACCTGAGTCAACGCACAAATGGCTTTATAATTACCTACTGAGTTGAAACAGGTGTGTAAGAGAGGCGCAAACAGGCACCACAGGTGATGAGAGGCATCTTGATCATCAGCTGAAAACCTGTGGTATCCCAGGAAATAGTGTTTATCTGCTGGAGTGTAGACTGCCCCCTGTCTGCTTGCAAGAGATGTTCTTTTGTACCCTGTCAGCTGTTGTCCCAGTAAGGTCGAGCACTAATTATCTGCCTGTTAGCAGTTTGGCTGTGACCCTGTATGTTTGGTTATTTTTGCACTTGACAGTTCTGCTGATAGGAGATCAGGGCTGGTAGTTGATGGGGGGATGTCTCTGAACCTGGTCTGTACAAGCACACGGTCCAGGCATGTGTGTCTGTGTGTGTGTGTGTGTGTGTGTGTGTGTGTGTGAGAGAGGAGGGTTTGTTGGAGGCCTTGCTGACCCAGTGGAAGGTGACAGGCGAATGGAGTAGAAGGCAGCTGATCCACAGTGAGTGACAGGACTAAGACAAGAGGCGCCTGAAAGAGAGCCTGCTGCTAGACACATGCTCATGGAGAGTCACTCACACACACACACACACGCACACAGATGCACACATATAATTATACTCACTTGCAAACACACAAGTACATAGACCATCATTTGCACCCTTTTTTAAGCATGCTTGGTGTCTCAAAATGCACATTGCTCAAACATATTGTAGGTTCAAAAACATACAGGATCTGTCACTTTATGAGCCCTGATAACGATACCATCTGTGTAAATGGTTCTCCTTTTAATGAGTTTTAAACCTGCTTCTCTCCGAGTCTGGACTCGTGACCAATGCTAGCAATGGCTCTTAACTGGATTTAAATGCTGACAGACAGCACAAGATACATGGAGATACTCTTTCAGGGACTAGACTGACACTTTGTGGGAGGTGGTGGAGGAGGCAAGGGGTCAGGAGGACAAACTGCCAGGAGGATAAGCTGCCCTTTTGCCCCAGGAAAAGGTGATAGAACCTGACTGGTGTAGGCAGAGTGATTGAGTGGGTATTTCTTTGTTTGCAAGAGAGAAGGGTTGAAAAAAGGAGGAAAGAGCAGGATGCAGGTGCAAAGGTTGTCCTGTGGAGACTGATAAAAGTAGGCGGTTTGTATAGATTTTTACCTTGATTTAACACTGAATGTCTCTTCCCCGTCACATCGATGATGCCCAACTTTGGAAGCGAGGAAGCTTGCAGGTGGATTTACTTTGGTATGTGTGGCCACATCATTATCAGAAGAGAGAACTAAACTATTCTTTTCGTTCAAGCCACAAAGCATTGTCTGTCTCTAGAACCAAAATGAATTCTGATGTCAGCTGCATCATTTGTGAGGAAGACTCCTTGATGGATGTATATTCTCTGATGACAGCATCTACATGATTGAGGGTAGATCTTCCTCTTGTGATGAATGCAGAATGTGAAGGAAGCTCTGTGATCTTGTTGAGTAGGTTTTGAGGTCCTAGGAAGGTTTGGTGTGAATGGTGAAGTACATTCTGTGATGTAGGTAGGCTGATCTTAAATGGATGAAGAATGTAGACTGTGATCGAGGCTCTGTAATGAAGATTGACTCTTTGAGAGATGTAAACTGTAATGGAGCTTTGTTGTATGGAAGAATATGTAGACTATGTGATGGATAGTTTGTCTACTGTTGACTATATCGTAAAGGTAAACTGGGATTAGATGTGCTCGCTGTGATGGAAGTGTTTGTATTGTCTCTGCACTGGAGGTAGAATGTGATGGATGGGGCCTCAGTGCTGGAGATACGCTCTGTGATAGAGGTGTGTTTTGTGATGGTTATAAACTGTGTGATGGACAGCAGCAGATCCAGCTGCACTTGTCACTGACAGTCAAGCTCTTGTGAGGGGGGGCAGTTCGGTAGCAGGGTGGAGGTGGAGGACACTGATGGCAATGCAAGGACTTGCAGGGGGCCAGTAAGGGATCCCGTCAGCAGCAGCTGAGCAGATGAACAGGTGCTACGCAATGTTTCCAACACAAGCAATATGTATTTACTCGCAGTGCCTTGACACGCTCTGCATATCTGTTCTGCGGTGCTCTGAACCTAGGAAACACATTACGACTCAAGATGAAGACACATCCATTAGCGTAGTCCTGGAATAAGAGAGCAGTGACATCATCTCCACTGCCATAAAATGCGGTCAAGATTTTGAGTTAAGCTGTCAGAAAGATCTCAAGAGACATTGGCAATATCTGGCTGAATTTTTAGTACATGATGACCCACATTCTGTACATTTATATAACAGGTTTTTTTTTATTTTGTGTAATGCTGGTACTCGTATAGTGTTGAAAATGTTTCCCCTTTTTACCACTTTTCTTATGTTTCCTTAGCTGAAGCCACTGCCTCTTTATTGATCCTAAGCAAAGATAGCATTATATATAGTATATATATATATATATATATATATATATATATATATATATATACATATATATATATATGTATATGTATATATATATATATATATATATATATAGTATATACATATCGATTAAATGTTAAAACCTTAGAATTTACTTTGATAGCAGACCAGTAGACTCGGCTTGCTCAATCACTGCCACTATGATGATGCTATTTTCCAGTAGTGTGTGTGAAAGATCAAGAGGTGTCAAAATACTTTGTTGGAATTTCAGCTATACTGCGAACTAAAGTAGGGCTTGTGTTACCATTAGGCTAATTTGCATTTTTGTATATTTTTACTGACTATATATATATATATATGCTGTAGAAATGGTTCATATAGTTCATAATCAATTAAATGCTTCCATATATTCTATATCTTATTAGGTGCAAGTGGTGGCTGAAGCAGTTAATGCTCTGGTTTATGGCTCAGAGGATTGGGGTTCGAACCCCAGCACTGCCAGGCTGCCACTGTTGGGCCCCTGAGCAAGGCCCTTAACCCTCTCCAAAGTTGGGATATGTGAAGAAAGAATTTCACTGTGCTATAATGTACATGTAATAAAATAAAGACGACTTCTAATAAAATCCATACGATTACTGTGTTTGTTTTTTATATATATATAATGTAGTAATGTGAAATGATGCTAATAATATATATTTTCCTGCTAAAAATCACCTTTTACGGTTCATGTTTGTTTGTGCATACAGTACAAGTGTTCAGGTGTTAATTCACATCATTCTAAACGCTCTCTCTTCTTGTAGGTAGCGCTGAAACGTCGAAGGTCGGAACAATGCCAGATTCACCAGCCGATGTGAAAACCCAGCCCAGGTCAACTCCGCCCACGATGCCACCGCCACCACCTGCCGTGAGCCAGGCAGCCAATCGCAATGCGTCATTCACGCCTACAACCAGTAAGTAATCGACTTACACCGTGTGATACGAATCGACTATTAGATGTAGTCTAATAAGATTAAAGGCTCTAAATACATTCATAATACATAATACATAATAAACACTCAAGCAGTTAAAACGGAAATACAAGAAGAAAGATGATAGGCTGTGTACATGTGTGGGTGTGTGGGTGTGTGGGTGTTCAGGGTATTGTGTTGAGTGCTGGTGATGTGAGGTGTGTTTACAGGCTGCACTTGAAGCCGGGTGTATCTCACTAACATGGACCGGCACATCTCTCTACCCTATATAGCAATGACAGGCTGTGTTGTTTCACCTGTTGTGCTTGCAGCTCACCACTAAAAGCAGAGCACAAGTGCACCGTCACATGATGAAATCGCATGTGTGCAGCCTGGAACGGAGAGATTAAACAAGGCTATTTTACAAAACATAATCAGTTCGTATTTTTAATAAATACATGTACACAAACTTTACTTTAAACAAAATAAACTCCAAATCACTTTAGCATGTACTGCTGATAGGGATACATGAAGTGACATGATGAAGAAAGTTATTCAAGCGCCAAGATGGCTTTTTTGTTTTGTTTGGGTTTGATATTTTTCACACTGCAATGTCAGGTTTTGGATGTCAGTGTATCCTGCGGTGTTACATAGGCACGTACTGAAGCGTGATGATTTGGACATGTGTGCTAAACTGGTAGCTGTAAGCTTATATTACTTATTAGCTACCTTTAGCATTGTAGCTCCTGTGCTTAACATCTTGGTAGTTCATTAATAAAGGGAATACTGCCAGATATTTTATTTTTGTCTGAACTGGTTCTTTAAAATGGAATATTTCAGGAGTAGCCCTTATGCAATAATGTTTTCCTCAGTAATGTTAAACTTTGTGTTTTTTCTTCATCTGGAAGAAGGGAAAAATAAAAAGATGATACACTGGGATAAGGCGATGATTGCTAAACCCTAAACCTGTGAATTTGTTCCTGGGGTCCCGATTTAGCTGCACACCTGCTAGAGGAAGCCGACCAACGCGCGCTATTTTAGACCTCTCTTTAACAAGTTCCTCTTATAGCTGTGTCCCAGTGAGTGTCTGGGTGTGTGTGTGTGTGTGTCAAGATTGTCCACACACATGCTGCCACTCTCAGACGGCGATGAGGCGCTGTGCAGTGCCCGAGTTTTCTCTTTTTAGCATGCGTGTGCCACTCAGGGCCAAGCCAGAGAGAGATGAGGGTGAGGATGATGAAGGCTTCTGTAACGGAGCGTATTTGTGTGTGTCCTCAGTGCTGAACGGGAGCAGCCACTCGCCAACCGCGCTTAACGGAGCTCCCTCCACCCCCAACGGCTTCAGTAACGGCCCAGCCGGTTCGTCCACAGCGGCTCTGCCCACGCAGCAGCTTCCCCCAGCGTGTGGAGCTCGACAGCTCTGCAAACTCAAACGCTTCCTTACCACACTGCAACAGTTTGGTAATGACATCTCACCCGAGATAGGGGAGAGAGTGCGCAGCCTGGTACTCGGCCTCGTGGTGAGTTTG
>NC_083482.1:6515986-6530986 GCF_030014155.1 Tachysurus vachellii | reverse complement strand
AAGTGGGAAGTTTCTAGAAGGTGAAATCTCATTCATATCACCATGTCGGCTCTTATGAGGTTAAATTTGGATCACTGAGTTTTGAGTTTAATCTTCTGTGTCTGGCTTTGTGCAGGACCAAAGAGGCAGGAAGCGAGAGGGATGCCTTGCACACTGAGCATATTGCCAAGCGGCCGTGTACAGTCAGCCCAAGCCAGCGCTTCAGTCCAAGCAGCGGCATCGCAGCCCACGGTCCTCCTAACGGCCTGCCCACTCACCCTCCCAATGGCCTGGCCCACCCGAGTGCCCCCGGCCCACAGCAGTACCGCCTGGAGGACATGGCCATGGCTCACCACTACAGAGACGCCTACAGACACGGCGAGCACAGGGACTCTCGCGAACGTCACCGCCAGACAGGTCAGACACACAGACAAACAGAGATGCAGTATTTCCCACCATTTATGACTTCAGAAGTCAGTAGCTTACTTCATTACCTGAGAGATCATGAGTCGCGATGCAATGCTATGACAGGCTTAACCACCTAAAGCTAGTGTATTGTGTAATCAGGCTTTAACTGTTTCGATCATGACATCATGTTCTGTAGGTGGGCTTGAGCCAAAATGATGCTTCAGGTATATCTGGGAAGCAGCTGTCGTCTGCAGAACCAGGAGAGCTGATTTAGTTAGGGCTGCAGTTTCTCTGATCCACATGCTCACTCAGGTGTGTGTGTGTTGCAGCTGTTCATGGCGCGCGTCAGGAGGAGGTCATCGATCACCGGCTCACCGACCGTGAGTGGGCTGAGGAGTGGAAGCACCTGGATAACGTACGTCTGCGTATCGGTTCATGTTCACACACCTGGTAGCTCTGTTGGGTACGAGGGCGAATGTGTGTGTGTGAGTGTGTGTGTGTGTGTGTGTGTACAGGTAGATCCGAAAGCAGCTGAGATTGTGTGATGACTGAGTTAAGAATGTCTTCGCAGACTTTCAGTCTCACACACTTATGTGAATGCACAAAATCACACACACACGAAATCACACACACAAATATAGAGCGCAAGTTAAAAAAGGGGCACAGATGGAATGAAGGACCCAACGGAGGAGATCCAGCTGGGCTGAGCAGCTGAGACACGGGCTGCAGTTACGGAGAGCAACCGGCCTGTGCTGGGTCTCGGCCAAATTAGACACTCCACTGAAAATAAATATAGCCACACACACATGCACACAGAGAGAGAGGTAGCGAGAGAAAGCATTCATACACACACACACACACACACACACATGGGGGAACGTAGGAACAGTAATGGAAGAAGACAGAGTGGTTAGGGAATAGGAATGAAGGTAGAAGAACAAAAATTAGGAATGGAGACTGCAGTAGAGTGAGACCAGTGGGGTGAGACAGATTGGGGGTGGGGGGTGGGGGGCCAGTACGAGGGGGGGCAGTACGAGCAACAAAAATTGCTCAAATTAAAACAAACAGGTGTCAATTCCAAATAAAGTTTAGTCTGGTCAGTTGGAAGACACGAAGAGAAAGTGAATGAGTGCAGCATGCAGAAGAAGAAAGGGTGGGTGGAGCAGTGAAGAAAAAAGTAAAAAGGAAGAAAGGATGGGCGAGTAGATGAGAGCGGACATGTGACAAAGGACAGGACAGACGGAATAAAGAGGGTAGGTGGAGGGATGGAGAAAAACGAGGGAGTCGTACTGTATGTAGATGCATGCAGACTGGGTATAGCAGAGGAAGAAGGTGGAGACAGACTGATAGATGAGTAGACCTCTGGGACGGAGGGAGACAGAAAAAAGGAAGAGAGCGACAGAGATATGGAAAGAGAGTGAGATGTGGGAGTGAGAGGGCAGGATGAATCGGTTTGGCCCCTCTCATTGGTCGCACAGCTGTTCCAGCACTATTGTTACGGCTCTGTTGTGTTTATCCACTAAAACACTCACAGCACCACTGTCTCTCTTTCTCTCTCTTACACACACACACACACACACACACACACACACAATCACAAACACATTTGAGCAGATGCACACATCCTACAAAGCACTTAGGGTCGCACCTGGACAGCTCTAATGGGTTTCACAAACACTGTGTCGCTCTGAACTAAAAGCCTTGTGCCTGCGCTGCTATCACACACACACACACACACACACACACAGCAGGAAGTTTTTACAGCACATCATCCCAATAGCTACAGGTGCTCCTCTGATCAGTCATAAATACACCTCTCTCTCTTTCAGTCTCACTTCAGTTTCCTTCAGCATGCAAATGCACAATCAATCATATTTTACTACTCGGCATGATTTTTTGTGTTTTCAAGTAATTGAGTTTATTCAGCTGTGATATTAGTTGGTTTAGCTCATTCCTCGTTACTACTGTATATTTCAACCATATGTTTGATTATGTCTTGTTTTATTAATTGTTTTAGATTTCACAGCTCTACAATAAGAAGTCTAATAAGACGGATATAAAAATTGTTACCGTAGACGTATAATAATATTCTGTGTGTGTGTGTGTGTGTGTGTGATTCTCTCTTATTCTCTCAGTTGCTGAACTGCATTATGGACATGGTGGAGAAGACGAGACGCTCTCTGACCGTGCTGCGCCGCTGTCAGGAAGCCGACCGTGAGGAGATGAACCACTGGATCCGGCGCTACAGTGACGTGGAGGATATGAAGAAAGGTTGGAGTTCATCTCCATTTAACTTTTCTTTATGGTGACGTTTCAGAGCAGCTTTATGATGATGGTTTAGCTTTTAAAAGAGCTCGCAGACATTTTTTATTTCATATCAATGTGTACAATAAAATGATATAAACGTGCCAGTGCTGTTAGATGTATTATGCATGACATGTTTTTCTTAAGTTTGACACTGGAGTTATGAAGAAGTCTTAAAATGAAGCAAAATCTTAAATCTTAAATCCTAAGTCTTGCTCTGTTTAACAGACATTCATCGAGACTTCCTTCATCGACCTCCGTCCGGCTACCTACCTGAAGAGATCTGGAGGAAGGCAGGTAAGAGTCTCGCACCCGAACAGACTGATCTGCTCTCACACTTTCACTCACACACACTTAAGGCCAGGGCTGGGAGAGCAGAGGATTCTGGGTATCATTAGGGCTGAGTGCTCTCCATCTGTCCCGGCTGTGAAAGACGACTGCAGTTAAAAGTGCAGTGGAAATGCAGCACCGTGGAGCAGCAGCCACAGGGGACGAGGGAAGTTTGAGGACAGAAGGAATGAAAGGACGGGTAGCTGGGTAGATGAGAGGAAGGAGTCATAGCTCTCCTGCTTTTCAGAGTAGCAGCTGTGGCATTGAGAGTAACGATCGGTGTAAATGAAAGCGAACAGGAATCAGCAAAACGTGTTGTTGGATTTCATCCCTAGAGTTAATCTTTTATACCGCTGATCGTGATCCTCGCTCCAGCTCGCTCCCCGTCCTCGTCAATACAGCATCAGGCAGAAATGGAGGTAGGTTTTATTCATTTTAGAGTGACATAGAAGCCCACAGGAGTTTGGTGATACATACTACATTTAGGAATCAGCTTAAAAAGATGCACTTACACCACACGAAGGCCGCAGCTGCTGAAAATCGGTGTCTGGGAAATGGGTCGCTGCTGCTGCAGACCTGCAGATCTGTGTGCTGCATTTGCACTGTTTTCCAAAGCCCTTTTAATTGCAGTTGTTTTTCACGCAGGTGCCCCCAGCATCCCGCTCTCTCCTGCAATAAAGCAACTGCACAACAAACAGGGTGAGTAAGAACACCCAGAACCTGCCGGCCTACTGCCTACCGCTAGGCTATAAACGTGTGTGTGTGTGTGTGTGTGTGTGTGTGTGTGTGTGTGTGTATGAATGTGAGTGTGTGACTAGCCATTTGTAATCAATTAATTTTTTTTCTTTCAAAGGGAATGTATTTGTTATAAACACCCCTTATCTCTTATAACGGCGAGACTGAGACTACTCTAGTAAGATATATGACATCATAGACACCCAAGAAACAAGAGGTGTCATCAATTGTGTTTGTAAAAAGTAGGATTCAAACCTGTGCCACAGTGTGAGGTGCAATACTACACTACAGAATATTACATAACATGTATAATAATACACTGACATTTATACTCTGTTAAGTGAATCAGGGCCAGTACAGTAAAGGATGAACCTGTCAGAGAACGACAGAAAAATGATCCCTTCACGATACTAGTGGGATTAAAACTTTAAAACTCGCCGATTTTCTGTTACCTGCTAATTGCTGCATTTACTCCGGACTCTCCTTGATAAAATAAAATAAAATAAAAAAAAAAAGAATTAAACCTGCAAACTAATCTTGGTGGCGCATGTGCTGAGTCGTATAACTCAGTATCACGGTTCTCTATAAAAGAGAGTAGGTTAAAAGAAAGAAAGAAAGAAAGAAAGAAAGAAAGAAAGAAAGAAAGAAAGAAAGAAAGATGAAGGTAGAGACTGGATGAAAAATGGAGAGATGTGCGTGTGAAGGTGTGGAGAGGACGAACAGAATAATAAGTAGCTCTCCAGCTGAGGCAGATGTGGCACACCCACACACACACACACATACAAACACACCCACACACACACATACAAACACACACACAAGCACACATACAAACACACACACATGCACACACACATATATGCATACACACACGCATATGCACACACACACACATACACACATACACGCAGGCATACACACGCATACACACATACACGCAAACACAGACGCATACACAGACACACAAATGCACAGGTATACACACACACGCATACAAACACGCATATGCACACACAAACAAACACACAGGCATACACACACACATGCAAACACACACGCATACACAGAAACACAAAATCACACACGCATACACACACGCATATGCACTCACACAAACACACGCATACACAGACACACAAATGCACAGGTATACACACACACGCATACAAACACGCATATGCACAAACACACAAACACACAGGCATACACAAACATGCATACACACACGCATACACAGACACACAAACGCGCACGCACACACACACACACACACAGTGTGTTAAAATCAGTCTCAATCCTAGGGGCAGGATATTGACTGGGATATGATGTATGTATAATTAGACTAGTGTGTATGAGCACAGCACACACATACTGTACCTGTGTATATACACACCACTTTACTCACCGTTCTTATTGAGACACAGCTGGACGAACTGTCTTTATACCTCACAATTAACCCTCTTTTAGTGTCACTTGATCCAAAATTGAGGGACCAATCAGCATCTTTGCTACATGCCACTGAGCCAGGGTAGGGTGTTAATTACATAATTGTATCCGTCTTCACTTGTAGTTTTTTTTTCACTCCTTTATTAACATTTGTACATGTCACCTGACTGTACGTATGTAATGTATACAGCAGATGTTCTGTAGGCTTGATTGCAGGTTGGACGGACAACATCGAGCAACGATAGACATCTTTTTAATTATTATTAATTATTTTAGATTTTGTCCATGTATCCCATGTTGCTTTAAAGCTTAACCCTTGTGTTAGGTTCACACTTCGACCCTTTGCTACTGTTCTAATTGTTGCTAATTGACCCGGGACAGTACTGGAGTTTTAAAAGCACTACAGAAAACTAGATCACATTTAACAATAAAAATCTATCGTAGTCACTGGATGTAAAATGCATGACAGAAAGGTTTAAATGACCCAAAAATAGACTGAAGAGGTTCCTGAATCTGTTTTATTTAATCCTAATGGGCATCAGCTGTCCACTTGGTTAGCTCGTTTGCTTAATCTCATGTCCGTTAGCTGGTTTTAGCAGGAAACCTAGAAAGTGTGAATTCTTTTATATTCAATCATCAAACTAATAAAAGCAAAAAAAAAAAAAAAGATGGTTGTTATGATGTACAATGTTTGGAAGCAATTTTTTAAAAACACATGTCTCACCTGACTGGCTAAACGGCCCGCACCGGACCGACCTGTTCGCATTAAGCTGATGTCTTCTGATCTATTAGCCAGAATGAATAAGATTAGATGAATTTGCAAGTAACAGCTGGAACAGCAGACCTACTGTACAAAAGAGGCAGGTTACAATTATGCTAATCTTGCACCTGCTCGAGGGCAAATAAGTGCATCTTCTAGTCCAGAAACGTCGGTATGTGTGTTTAGTGACTGCATTAAAGAAGCAAACCCTCATAACACACTTTCCAAACACTCCTTCACAGCCGTCCAGCATAACGCATCCTACGCGCCAGGTCGTTTCTCTCCGAGCTAAAATAAGACCTAGCGTGTGTAAATGAGGAGCGGCTGGGGAGCAGGAGAGCGATTATCACGGCCATGAACAGTGATGCGCTCGCCCCTAATGAGCCAGGCTTCTATTTTCAACCGCATCCAAACGCACCTGCCTGTCCTAAAAAAAAAACCTCACACACGCACCACTCACTCACACACACACACACACACACAATGGCGTTTTGTAGAACAGAAGACGCCGGAGCGCACCGCATCCTCACTGCTAGGTCTGATGTGATGTGGGAGTTCCCTCTCAGCCCTCAGAGGGAGAAATCAGTCACCAAAGTAAATTCAGTTAATAGACAGGTTTGGTATCAGAGAGAGTGAGTTTGAAACATCTGCTGTTGTCAGTGTTGTCACTGATTAATTATTTCAGGCGACTTTTTCTGACAGAACGTTTTAAATCTTGGATGATGTACACCTGTTCGGAACGATAAAACAAGCCGAGAGCTAATATGGCCTCAATAAGAGGATGTGAGGACAGGAGGAGATATCTACAGGGGCTAATCTGTCTTTTTCTGTCTATCTTTTACTCCTTCTATCTCAGAGGAGGCAGTGAACGAGGTGAAAAGACAGGCCATGTCAGAGCTGCAGAAGGCTGTGTCTGACGCAGAGAGGAAAGCTCACGAGATGATCTCAGCCGAACGCTCCAAGATGGAGAGAGCATTAGCGGAGGCCAAGAGACAAGCCTCAGAGGACGCCCTGTCCGTCATCAACCAGCAAGAGGACTCCAGTGAGGTGTGTCTCCTCACCCTCTCTCTCTCTCTCTCTCTCTCTGTCTCACACACAAACACCTCACACACACACACACACACACACAATCAGCTGGACCTCACCGGGGTACTTTCTGCCTGCGTATCATCTCTACCTGCACCCACTTCACACAGCATGACCACTCACACTCTCCACTGTCCTGGAAATAGCTCCTACACTCGTGTGTGATGAAGAGAGCCTCTGTAAGTATGTGTTAGATGAAGAAGGCATCCAACACTCACAGAGACGCACTTCATCACACGCTCACTTCATTCCTCTCAATCTCTGAGAGTCTGCCACTCCTCCTCTTTATCTCCTCCTTCTGAGGATACAAATGCTGCGACAATGAAAGATAAAAGCATTTTAGTTTAGATTTATGTTAAACAAATGAATTCATTCTCGGAGCAGAGATCTTGTCATTACAGCGTACACTTACTCCAGCTAGGGAAATATTATGCATTAGGCAAAGATATCATTATATATATTTGTCTTTGTTATTATTGTCCTTCTGATTATAAACTTTCAGAAACATGTGAAATGTTTTGTATCGTATTAACTTTACAGCACAAGTCAAACATGAACTCAGCCTCTTGTGGCTACTTTGGGAAAGACAGAGCTGTTACTGCAGTAGTATACGTGTCTATGTGCTTTACTAATATATTTCTCTCCCCCGTTATCACAGAGCTGCTGGAACTGCGGACGCAAGGCGAGCGAGACGTGCAGCGGCTGCAACACGGCGCGGTACTGCGGCTCCTTCTGCCAGCACAAGGACTGGGAGAAGCACCACCACGTGTGCGGCCAGACGCTGCAGGGGCTTCCTGGAGGTGCCAGCGTTCCTCTGGGAACTCCTTCCTCGTTGTCGTCCTCTTCTTCTTCTTCCTCATCCTCTAACAGCGCTCCGCCCACACACTCGGACAGCACCGCCCCGGGCCCTCTGTCTCTGGTCGGGCCGGCCGGCGGTGGAGGAAGCCCCAAAGACAGCAGCTCCAGCTCCAGCAGTGTGTCACGTTCCACCACCCCGGCCACCCCTGCCCTGCTGGATTCCTCTTCCCGCTGACCTCTGACCCCCAGTCTGGGCACGCTCCCCGCTACCGCTAACGCTGCTGCTGCACCTGCACCCAAAAGAAGATGAGATATGTTCACCACGAATCCTCGCACTTCTTCCCACCTTTACGAGTTTCTCACTTCTTCTCAACTACCTGGAGCTCTCATTTAACCCTAGCTCTATATTTATTAAAATTTGAAAGGGTTCGATTTACCAAGGACGTAATCGGCCATTTAAACCGCGTCTTATACGAAATAAGGCAGCAAGAAATCAATTCGAGCTTGGCTTTACGAATAATTTAAGCCCTGTATATATACGGTCAGCTCAGTACGCATGGAGGCAGTTCACACCTCACACACTCCGTTCTCTTCCACAGAGAGCAATGGGACTTTTTAGAGAAGCTTGAATAGGAGTTAGATTCCTTTTGTTGGTCTAACATACGCAAATTTCTCCTCCTGTCTGGGTTTGTACGGAGGGTCGACAGACTTCCCAGACCTCCCATCCCAGCACTCCGTTCCTCAAACCATGAACGATCTTCTTTCACCGGTTTGTTTTTGGCTTTAACAAGAAAATCCAAAAATAATGATGCTAATAATAATAATAATAATAATAATAATAATAATAAAAAGAATAGACCTGATAACTACCTTGCTAGCGAGCCAAGAAAAACCCTACACCGGACTCACCTCTCTGTTCTGATGCGAACCCAAATGAAAAAAAAATACATGATCCAAACCTTTTTAATACACTGCCAAAGTTTCACGGAGACGCACTCGTCTTATAACCAAACGCGAACGAAGCAAAACCTCCTCAAACCCAAGTCTGGTTTCTTGTCGAGAGGCAGCAAGGAAAAAAGAAACAAATTCAATCCCTGCCTCAATCCTCTCACTGTGCCCCCCACCCACCCACTCCCTCCATCCCATCCCCTTCCTCCATCCCATCCCCTTCCTGGCTCAGTTACCCACAATCCCCTGCTCTAACCCCAAGGAACACGGTGAAGTGACACGCTATCCGCCTCTGCTCAAAGCAAAAAGACATACAGGCGGAGAGAGAGAGAGAAAGCAAGGACGAGTGGACCAAACAAGATGCATGGAAATGAATGCGCTCTTGGCCTCGAAAGAAAATTGGCACCAAAAAAAGCCAAAAAAAAAAAAAACCCCACAAAACCCTCTTAAAGAACTGAAAACGTCTGTGCAAGGATTGCACTCCAAGGACGAGCCTTTTGAAGCAATTCTCCGTTTTTTTTTGTTTTTTTTTGCATTGTTTTTTTTTCTTTTTTCTAAAACTCTCCCAGTTTTACAGTGAGCTGTAATTTTCACTCTCCTTCCTTTTCCAAAGCATGAAGAGCAGACTGCTTAAAAAAAAAAAGAAAAAAAAAAGAAAAGAAAAGAAAAAAAAGAAAAAAAAAACCTGTCTCATAAAAAGCGGTGTGGACTTGATTTCTCTTCTATACAGTATATCTCTCTCTATCTCTCTCTTTCTTTTTTTTTTTTCTCTCTACCTCCTAACTACTTTGTCCCTCTGTCTCGTTCCCCTCTGAGCGGATATCCGAGAAGGGATCAAACGTGTAGATAATGCTTCTTTCTGGTTCTCGATGTCTTTGTCTCTGACGTCTCCTTGTGCTGTGACTTTTTAATTTGATTGTTTTTCTTTCTTGGTCTTGTTCTCAGTTTGGGCCGGACACGTAAAGACGTTTTGAAGGGAGAAATGTATAGAGTAGAAACTCCTCATGTATTTTCTAATCGCTCGTGTTTTGAGACAGCGAGAGGACGGAGGTGCAATATGAGAAGAGAATTCAGCTACTGAACGGAACCTCAGAAACCACCCTTAGGGTACCTTATAAAATAAATCTACATATAAATCTATTTAAAATAACAACCGTAACTTAATGTGAATGTATATAGTATTTAAAAAGTAAGAGGTCCAAAAAAAATGTGTTTGCCAAATAACAGAAAGTATAATGTCTACAAATCATTTCTCAGTTCTGTTCCTTTGCCAATCAAAGCAATTGTAATTACTCATTCAGACCCATGCGGGGTTTTTTTTTTTTTTTTTTTTAAAACCGTCCGTTTTACTCTGTATATTGTGTAATCTGTAGATGTAGACGACAGCGAGTCCTGGCGCCCCAGGCGTCCGTGGGTCAAAAAAAGGAAGGCACTCGTACTCGGTTTGATCCGTACTTCATCACCACAATATTTTACCGATCGTTATCGTGGCAATCGAAGAAACAGCTTGTAAATTTGCTGCCTCTGGAAAAATCAGGACTTCAGCAGGTGAAACGGGGGAGGCGAATGTCAGAGTCAGTGACTGACTCATCACTGCTTGTACAGTTTATTGCCAGACGTCTGAAAGAGAAGCGGCGCGATTCGAAGGAAGCGTGAGTTCATGAGCACCACCTTGTTAACCGTCATGCTGATGATTTCAGTGTAACTGTATAAATGGCGCACGCTTTGTCACTGAACTAACCTCCGGCATAGTCATGGTCTAAAAATCTGACACCAGACTCAAGCTAACACTTTTTTTTTGTCTCTTGTCTATAGTGCGGTACACTGCTATGGTTTTTTCTCCAGATGCTGGAGTCCTAGAAACACATCGAAGCAGATTTAAGTGAGGTTTAAGTTGTTATTAACGATGGGTCATATAACGAAAGACAATAGATATGCCCAAAATGAGAAAAAGCCTTTAAGGTCTAAGCGAAGTCTGTCACGATGAACGAATTGTGGGTTTATTAAATGCACTCCAAACACAGGCAGAAACATTTTGTGCACTCAGACGTCCTGTCCACATGTCATACCTCTAACACGGACCAAACTTGAAGGTTTCCTGCTTAGTGTTCCTATTTAGCGCTCTTTTTGATGTCAACTCCTTTAATTTCAGTACATTCGATACTGAATGATCTATTTTCTTATTTCTAAATTAATATATGAAGTCTGTCACCTGTTCAGTCCGTATGTAAAGCTTTTTTTCCACTTAAGTATGATGAAGCAGAACTACAGAGCTACGTTTGACCCGCGTTGTCTCCCCGCTCGTTCTTCCTCGGCTTCCTCGTCAGCTACCTCCAGTCCAAGAGCGTGAGATGTCACCTGTCTCAGAGAGCCGTGCCGCTGGCAGACATGCAAACCCTCCTCCATCTCCTCCAAGCAACGTACATTCAGCCTGCATATGTTACTTTAGGGTTAGGGTTAGTATGAACACAGCTGAATCCACAGCTGTTTAAGTTGAGTTTTAGTTAAACATTCAGCATATTAACATGTCCCATAGTTATCCAAAAGAACAGACCAAAGCACCTCTGTATGCTGGTTAATGACAGATTTCTGAACATGAGCTAGAGCGAACTAAGATCCCTGAACCAAAAACACACACTCCGAGCACAAGACAGCACACTGAACGTACAAGCTAGACATGTGCCTATATTGTATATACTATCATATACATTGTGTATTATATTATTCCTGTATGCACGCAGAATATTCAGAAGGCATCCAGTATAGGCGGCATGATAGACAGCACGGGTGACAGGTTTTTTTTTTTTTAAACAAAGCTGTGTTTGAAGCCTGTAAAGACTCCTTGTCGAACGGAGACTGTGGTTATTTTAACATAAAAGCCTTACAATGTGTAAATAGCGACAAGACTTAGGCAGGTATCGCGCCATGAGAAATGGGCACATGTCTAGAATCAGGCGACTTGTCTGGAGAAAGAGAACATGCCACTCGAGCGCGTGCTGGAGATAAGACAGAGGCTTCTTAGTCATTCTCTCGCCATGTAAACTACTTGAATCTTCTAGAGCTTTAATCCGATACCACAAGCAAAATGAAGGCAGAGGATATACACACACACACACACACCTCTTTCACTCCTTCTCTGCGATTTGCATGTCTGCTCAGCACACGTTTTAGGTCGTACGAGGTCTCTATCAGTGTCCCATCGTCTCTCCAACCAAAGTCAAACCAAAAAGGAAGAGCCTTCTGATGTACTCTTCCACCGTTTGTGTGTGTGTGTGTGTGTGTGTGTGTGTGTGTGTTTTCTTGGGTGCAGCGGGAGGCATGGCTTCTCTGAACTGATTTGCGAGGGCGTCCAGGCTGGGAGACATCCGGGGCTAAATCTTTCTGATGGCGTAACCCTCAGAAATTAAACAAAACCTAGACCCATGAGCTCTGTAGATCTAAAGACTCTGTAGACCTTAATCTGAAACCATGGTCAAATTAGCATTACATGTATAGTTAAAGTAAGATATTCGACGAGGGCTTTTTTCTATCAGTTTTTTCTTTTACTTTTATTATACCATCCATAAAAGGTATAGGTAGTATGGTTTTTTTTTAGGGGAAATGCATGTGATCAGAAGCTCTTTGGACTCTCTATAAGAGTCCCTTCATCAGTGGACATCCATAGCTCATCCTGTTGTAATGTAAACCTCACACACTAACGAGACTGAGAACGCTATTGTTAGCAAAGCCGGAGCAGACACTCGATCTCCCTAGTGCTAAAATAGCTAGAGACTTTTTTCTTTTTTTTTTTTTTTCTTTTTTGTAAAGATACCTAAAGATGAAGGTTTGGTTTGACATGTTTAGGGAAGCGTTATTTACTGTATTGTGCAATACATTGTTACAGAAAAGAGAACGTTGTTTCTGTAGGAAAAGGTTGGTGTGATGAAACTGTTATCAGTCTCTAGATGAAGTGAACTGTGCCAGGAGAAGTTTTGATTTCTTACTTGCATGCTCTCCTCCCCCATTTTGCTGCCCCTTCTACCCCTTTTACTGTGCGCTTCGTTGGATATGTGACGCTGTAAACATTCTAAATCAGGTTATTGTCTGTGTTGAGATATGTATCTGTGTAATTAAAAAAGACAGCGAAATACGAAACATTGCTTGTGTGGTTTGTCCTTCATTTCCTGAGCGATCATTCAGCATGATGTTACGTCCCCAGATACCCACCGAGGAACATGAATGAAATGACTAGGGCCTTGTGTGAGAGGTAAAACCTGTAATTTACTCATCAGGATCCACTTAATTCAGTTAGGTCTCTGTTGAGGTAATTATTCTGTTCTGAATAGTGTTGCAGTGTTATATTACCAATCACTGACTGAAATGAACTCTAATGTACAGATAAAATGTCCTTAACTTGAAAAATAATTCTCTGCAAGATCTATGTAGCAGGGATCAGGAGCCATATTTTATTTTATTTTTTTTTTTTTCAGTGTTCAGCGAAACCTTTAAAATGAACACTGTAAATCTCCAGCCATTTCTTCCTCACCACTAATGAGCTACGATTATGCATCATATAATAATAGTACATAAATCGTATAAAAGAACAATAGCTTTAGTGTCACTTCACTGTTACAGCACACAGGGGAATCCTTTATAAATGTTAAATACATTTCTCCTGTAGAAAGCTTCACCATATTCAGAATGAGCTATTACTATAGAAAGGATATAGTATAGATACAGTATAAGAAAGGATATAGTATAGATACAGTATAAGAAAGGATATAGTATAGATACAGTATAAGAAAGGATATAGTATAGATACAGTATTCATTTATTCATTCATCTTCTACCGCTTATCCGAACTACTTCGGGTCACGGGGAGCCTGTGCCTATCTCAGGCGTCATCGGGCATCAAGGCAGGATACACCCTGGACAGAGTGCCAACCCATCGCAGGGCACACACACACTCTCATTCACTCACACAATCACACACTAGGGACAATTTTCCAGAGATGCCAATCAACCTACCATGCATGTCTTTGGACCAGGGGAGGAAACCGGAGTACCCGGAGGAAACCCCGAGGCACGGGGAGAACATGCAAACTCCACACACACAAGGTGGAGGCGGGAATCGAACCCCGACCCTGGAGGTGTGAGGCGAACGTGCTAACCACTAAGCCACCGTGCCCCTAGATACAGTATAAGAAAGGATATAGTATAGATACAGTATAAGAAAGGATATAGTATAGATACAGTATAAGAAAGGATATAGTATAGATACAGTATAAGAAAGGATATAGTATAGATACAGTATAAGAAAGGATATAGTATAGATACAGTATAAGAAAGGATATAGTATAGATACAGTATAAGATATGTAGCTGTTATTAATCTGTGATTTAGTTTACAAATTATTGTCAAAGCTGCATGATACAAAAAATGTATCAACACTTTCTGACCAGTCAGAATTGAGGAGTCACCATATAACAGGAAATAATAATAATATGTGCTGCATCTACCGTTTATTATGTAGGTACATAACCAACCAGAAGTCAAAAATATACCACAAATCTGTCATTTAAACTTTAAACTCATTGAATGCAAAGTGTATAATAAATAATAAAGGTATTAAATAAATATAAATATAAATAAAATTGTCTATCTATCTACCCACCTATCTATCTATCTATCTATCTATCTATCTATCTATCTATCTATCTATCTATCTATCTATCTATCTATCCACCCACCCACCCACCTATCTATCTACCCACCCACCTATCTATCTATCTATCCACCCACCCATCTATCTATCTATCTATCTACCTACCCACCTATCTATCTATCTATCTACCTACCCACCTATCTATCTATCTATCTATCTATCTATCTATCTATCTATCTATCTATCTATCTATCTATCTATCTATCTATCTATCTATCTATCCATCCACCCACCCACCTATCTATCAACCAAACCCATCTATCTACCCACCAACCCACCCACCCACCTATCTATCTATCTATCTATCTATCTATCTATCTATCTATCTATCTATCTATCTATCTATCTATCTATCTATCTATCTATCTATCTATCTACCTACCCACCTATCTATCTATCTATCTATCTATGCATCCACCCACCCACCTATCTATCAACCAAACCCATCTATCTACCCACCAACCCACCCACCCACCTATCTATCAATCTATCTATCTATCTA
>NC_083482.1:6465986-6513486 GCF_030014155.1 Tachysurus vachellii | reverse complement strand
CACGCCCCCTCTGCTGTTGAATTTAAGGAAGCTTTATCCTCTCATCCTGGTTCCTCTCCCCAGCTATTTGATGTCTTTTATCATGTTTACAGACATATTGGTCTTTTCAGAATAGTCTTTTAACTCCTTCAGTACTGTTTAGGGTTGAAACATGTGTGAATTTTCAAGGCAGGTGAGTTGCAGGTGAGCTCATTAAAGGTGAACCTCCTCCATTTACTCTGTAGACTCTCTCGGGTTGCGTCCCAAACCGCAGACTACACTCGCACTTCCTACTGTTATCATATTCATTAGTAAGATATAGATGGATTTGAGATGTAACCATGGCGACCTGTGACCCCTATTAAGTACTTTAAGGTGCAGGTTTGGACGCGGCCTTTTCCCCAAAGTAGCTTTAGACGTAAAAAAAAATCTTTGTGTTAAATAATTTCTTCAGTCCTACTTACTATTCTGTAGGGCTGTTTGGTGACTTGTTCACTAAAAAGACTTATTTGCGGGGTTCAGACTGATGAAGAAGCTTTAAACGCTGTTCTGAAGGTGAGGATGATTATTGGACTTCAGCTCGGGATCTAAAATGGCGGAACAAATTTACGACATTAAAGGAGCTCTCAACTCCGGAAGTCAGTTCACTGAGGACCCGGTAAGTTTCTCGTCTTTATTCATCCATGTGAATGTGTAGATAATCATTAGAGCATATTTCTTTCGTTTTAAACATTTAGTTAACACTAATTAAGACAATACAATTAACCAATTTAGACAGATTTCTAGCGTCTCTGCTGAAAACAAAGCTGTGTTTGTTTGTTTTTTTTAATTTTAATTATTTTTTATTTTATTATTATTATTATTATTATTATTATTATTATTTATCACTATTAAATTAATTAAATATAAAATAAATAAAATTTTAAATATAAAATTTAGAATTAATTAAATATAAAATTTCCCCTCTCAGGAGTCCATCTTGGTTCAAATCTAGAGTGTATATTATATATATATATATATATATATATATATATATATATATATATATATATATATATATATATATATATGTGTGTGTGTATTTATTGAGCTGGATCTTGATTAAACCCAATATAACCACAGACGTGTACAAGGACGTATCTGTTTCCTTGCATATATTTAAAAATGATTATAATTCCAGATGTGAATTGTAATCTTTGTTTGAATCACTGAATCTCTAGTAAACTGTGTGTTACACCACAAGGTCAGCACCAGACTCCTGTAGGCCTCCCATTAAAGAAAATCATCAATCCCATCCAGAATCATGGCTCAGTTGTTAATGGATTAGTTTCAAATCAAATCGTTCCCATGTATCTAAACCAAGACATGTTTGGTTTGGTATTTTTGATTGTATCAGAGTATAAATTGAAGGAATTCCTGCATTTTGTCTGGTAAGTATTAACCTCATTCGGATCTTCAGTAATATCAGCTAGATTTGTTGATGTGGTTTTGGACAAATTCATTTATTGGATATTTAAAATGATTTAACATTCTTCTGAAGGCAGTATTTTTACCAGAAAACTGGAATTGAGGAAGTTAATGTAGCTCCACTTTGAACAATTACTGCAATTTCAAAGTATATGTATGAAATTCTACATCTTAAGAGCAAGTCTATGGCAGTTTGTACTGTATGTCTATGAGTAGATTTATGAAGGAAATTTCAGTTCAGCAAACATGGCTGATTTAAGTACCAGATTTGGGGCAAAAGTTCATTCTTTAGTAGAGTAATTGTTTACCAATAAGTTTTTTTAGAGGCCACTTTTAAAACATTTTTTCCCAGTGTCATATTTTAAAAAAATTAGTTTTAACAAGACCTCCGTGTGGGCACGGTGGCTTAGATAGGTAGGTAGATAGATAGATAGATAGATAGATAGATAGATAGGTGGGTGGGTGGATAGATAGATAGATAGATAGATAGATAGATAGATAGATAGATAGGTGGGTGGTAGATAGATAGATAGATAGGTAGGTGGGTGGGTAGATAGATAGATAGATAGATAGATAGATAGATAGATAGATAGATAGATAGATAGATAGGTGGGTGGGTGGGTTGGTGGGTAGATAGATGGGTTTGGTTGATAGATAGGTGGGTGGATAGATAGATAGATAGATAGATAGATAGATAGGTGGGTAGATAGATAGATAGATAGATAGGTGGGTGGGTTGGTGGGTTGGTGGGTAGATGGGTTTGGTTGATAGATAGGTGGGTGGGTGGATGGATGGATAGATAGATAGGTGGGTAGGTAGGTAGATAGATAGATAGATAGATAGATAGTTTATTTATATTTATATTTATTTAATACCTTTTATTATTTATTATACACTTTGCATTCAATGAGTTTAAACTTTAAATGACAGATTTGTGGTATATTTTTGACTTCTGGTTGGTTATTTACCTACATAATAAACGGTAGATGCAGCACATATTATTATTATTTCCTGTTATATGGTGACTCCTCAATTCTGACTGGTCAGAAAGTGTTGATACATTTTTTGTATCATGCAGCTTTGACAATAATTTGTAAACTAAATCACAGATTAATAACAGCTACATATCTTATACTGTATCTATACTATATCCTTTCTTATACTGTATCTATACTATATCCTTTCTTATACTGTATCTATACTATATCCTTTCTTATACTGTATCTATACTATATCCTTTCTTATACTGTATCTATACTATATCCTTTCTTATACTGTATCTATACTATATCCTTTCTTATACTGTATCTATACTATATCCTTTCTTATACTGTATCTAGGGGCACGGTGGCTTAGTGGTTAGCACGTTCGCCTCACACCTCCAGGGTCGGGGTTCGATTCCCGCCTCCACCTTGTGTGTGTGGAGTTTGCATGTTCTCCCCGTGCCTCGGGGGTTTCCTCCGGGTACGCCGGTTTCCTCCCCCGGTCCAAAGACATGCATGGTAGGTTGATTGGCATCTCTGGAAAATTGTCCCGAGTGTGTGAGTGAATGAGAGTGTGTGTGTGCCCTGCGATGGGTTGGCACTCTGTCCAGGGTGTCCTTGATGCCCGATGATGCCTGAGATAGGCACAGGCTCCCCGTGACCCGAGGTAGTTCGGATAAGCGGTAGAAGATGAATTTGATAAGACCTCCGTGTGTCCATTTGCTTACTAATAAGCCAGCTACAAAGACTTCCACGCTCCATTATTAAACCTCCAGGATTGCATTACAACAGAACCCTGGAGCTTAGTGCATATAATTCTATGTAAAATAAGTGTGAGATGAGCCTGGAGTTCATGCTGTAATTTTTGCCTTTTTATACCTCAGGAGTTGGAGGCGATCAAGGCACGGGTGATGGAGATGGAAGAAGAAGAGGAGGAGAAGCTGAGGGAAGCACAGTACTGTTCAGACAAGCCGTATACTTACGGCCCTCTACAGACAGGTGAGGTAAAGCGGTCCGCTTTGTCATCACTTCCCAAACCAGGCAGTGCTGCGCTCCCATGTTGGCTTTGGGAAAGGAAGGTGATGGTTGTTTAACCTGTTATATTTACAGGGATACAAAATGCAGTGTTCTGATTTTTTTTATTATTTATTTATTTATTTATTTATTTGAGTCTTATGCTTAAAGCTCTTTATAATCATTCTGGATTATGACATCTGTGTCCTCAGGACTTTTCTACAGTATGACACCCGAGGAGAGGATAGACGCTGACAGCAGATCCGTCTATGTGGGGAACGTAAGCCATGTTTTATTAAAGATTTGTTCAGTTTGCCATGTGGTAAATATTTGCTGTAAAACAGGTGAATTATAATATATGATTTATTGGATTGTTCATTCATTTGCCTTTTATTTCAGTCAAGTGATTGTTAAGCATAGCAACACAGTAGTAAATGTTTTAGATGTATAACTTTATCGAATACATTTTGTATTGATTGAAAATCAGCACCAAACCAGAAACATGGCTCCAAAATTGATAACTTAAGATACATTCACTATCCACTTTATTGGGAAATTCATGTGGGTCAAGCTGCAATTCATCTGGTTTAAGCTGCCATGAAGGATATTGTAAGTTTTATCACGTTTTACAACCATTGAACTTTGAGGTACAACCACAGACACCCCATCTCCCCCCACCCCCACCATCAGGTTCCACTTTTGTCAACCAAGGACAGGAATCTGAGGATATCATCCCTGGTCTTTCTCCTATTCACAGTAGTCACACACATGAATTAAAAGGCACCGTATGTTTTCTATAAACTAGTAGGGTTCTATTCCAGCAAAACATTTAGTTTATTTGAATGTAAACAGAGATAAATTCATCTAAGTATTTCTTTTTTTTTTTATTTTAGCTAAAACTAAATTGCATCACAATTGTTTAATAGATAGTCCGTGCCATAGAAAGTCTCTAAGATTCAAGTTTTTAATAAACCCCGATCGCTCTGTTTTAATTGGACACAGGTGGATTATGGGACGACTGCAGATGAACTGGAGATCTACTTCAACGGCTGTGGTCACGTGAACAGGGTCACTATTCTGTGTGACAAATTCACTGGCCATCCGAAAGGGTGAGGGCAGGTTTCGATTAGCTTGTGTCAGCGTATCAGCCATCGCTCGAGTCGACGTTGCTTTGCTCTTCTTCTTAGGTTTGCATACATCGAGTTCTCTGATAGAGAGTCGGTGAGGATGGCCATGGCTTTGGATGAAACCTTGTTCAGAGGACGAATCCTTAAGGTGAGACTGAAGTGTAAATGTTGTATTCATTGGTTTTCATCAAAGCTGCATCCGGACAGACTTGATGGAGCACACGCAAAGTTCACCGATGGTATCCTTTGGTGTAACTGGTGCTTTGATTTGATTTGCAGTTATCCACAGAAAGTATAGCATAAGTCATTGAATTGAACTGTGTACACAACCTCTCCACAAAGCTCTGACCTGGATGTGAGGTTTTGAGCTTTTTAAAGACACTTGGACATCATTTCATGGTTGTTTCATACAGTAATTACTAGTCAACACTAAAAGCATGTCATAGCCAGCTTGAGGTGTTTCAGATTCTTTGCTACAGTAGCCTTCATTGTTCATGCACATCAGTGAGCTTTGGCCCCTGAGACCCGGACCACTTTTTGTAGGTACTAACCACTGCATTCCAGAAACGTCTGACAAGTTTTCACCCATCAGATACGGATTTGTTCATAAGAAATCCTGGGCTCTGGATTCTGTGATCATTTCTACACAACTTTGATTCCTAAGAGCCACCGAGCTAATATTTTAAGCAGGGATGAAGTTCTAGCCTTTGATGCTGTCCATCCCAGAGCAGTTGTGGCCTCACACTAGTCAAAAATCATTGTTTGCATAATGCTGGAATTGTGTTGTGACTCAGCTAACGTCGACGGCGGCTGTCAAGTTCTCAAATCCGATTGGTCAGAAGGTGTTGATGCGTTTTCAGTAAGAAAAGCTCTGACAGTAGATCCAGCTGCACTCAAACATCGTTTCTGTAGCAACTGGACCTTGAATAGTGGACATGCCACTTCTAAGACGTACCAATTATGAAAGGACGAATTTTAATAATTCAAATCCTAATTTACGCAAAATTCGAAGTTATAGGAAAATACTCAGCTTTGGGGATAGAAGCGTGTTTGGTTATTTTCCTACAACAGCAAAATTTTTCAATTGTTACATTTTTTTTTTCTTTCTCATTTTGTTCAAGATGGAAAACGTCTTGAAACATTCTTTAAAACCTCTCCAGTACTTCAGTTCAGAAGCAGTTTATTATTTAATATTGTTTACAATTTATCCCATACACATGTATCTGTGTCGGGAAGGGAAAGGACAGGGCTTCAGGATTATTGTGCACCACACAGCAAAATACACACCTACATACAGTAATAAACACAGCTGCAACTGATACAATGGGCAGAATGTAAAGAAAAATACAGATAAGAATTGTGATCCAGTACTCTGACAGAACAGCCAGACAGGATGCTGTAATAGTTTTGATTGTGATGGTACGTTTTAAAATAAGACATTATCTCTCGAGTTTTCACTTCACTTGAGATGAAGCATTTGCATGTAAATCTACCAACATGACAATGTGCCAAAGTGATGGAGAAATCTGTTATGTAGACGTGAGAAAGTAAGCACGTTAACTGATAGTAGTACTGTTTGTTGTGTGTTTTATGTAACAGGTCTTGCCTAAACGCACCAATATGCCAGGCATCAGCAGCACAGACAGAGGGTTCGCGCGAGGGGGGCGTTTCCGAGGCCGAGGAGTCAGAGCTTCCCGGTTTCACAACGGCTTCCAGGGCAGGTTCCGCGGCTTTATCCGGTCAGTGCGCCACACATCACGCTGAAGATTAATATGAAGGATTTTTCTTCACTCGTTTAATTCTAAGTTTAATTAACACCTTTAATACTGCAGCGATTGCTGTGTCTCCATACGAAGGCAGTTTTGCATGTGTCTTCTATAGAAGGTGACCCCTTTAAACAATTATTTATAATTGCAAAACTTTAACATTTTTTATTTCAGTTCGTGTCTTATACTGCGATTAAAAGGACCAAAAGTTATATTTAAACTTAGCTGAAATTTTTTAATCGAAGACCTGTTTAGTATCTGGTGTCTGCATTTAAGCTAGCACTGCAAAAACATGTCTTGGCTGAGTAACTATCAATTATGAGTAAAAGTAAAAAAAAAAAAACTCCCTAAAAGCATAAAGAAAATAATACCATAGAAGACCATAAAGCTCAGGCTTCCACACCAGCAACAGTTTTGCCATCGAATCTGCTCTGATGTATTTGTTCCGAACGTGGGATCAGCCTGCAGTCCACTCGGATAATGTATCAAAGGTGGGGAAAATCACCTTGCTAGCCTATTTAAAAAGAATAAATACATTTCAGTTTATATTTGATTTCTAATGGTTGCTTCGATTCATTTCAGTCGTTGCGTTTTAAATTGACACACACATCCAAATCCTCTCATTACACCTTTTTGTGCCTAGTCAGAAATCGCACACACCAGATAAAATGAGTCCAGTTTACAGCAGTGTTTTTCAATTCTAGTTGTGTGTTCTGTTTCAGGGGAAGTGGAAGAGCCCAGCCTTGGTACATTTCCTACTGACAGAATGAAGAGTGTTTTAGTTTTATTGTTTTTCTTTTGGAAGCACTTATGGGTGCTGACTGTTCAGCGCTGTTCCTTTCCTGCCTTTAATGGACTCTCAGCCTACACATCGATTTTCATAGTTACATTTTAAGTGCATATATAAATATATATTTTTGTACGGCTTCTCATATTTTGCCTGATTTAAAGCCTGAACGATGAAGAAACTTGATTTACACCGATGACATTATTTTATTTCTATTTTTTATAATGTCCTTTCTGTAAAATGAGCCGGTTGAAGGCTGGAGTGCCTTTGAATTTCAGTATTTTTTTGTCTAATTTTCTATCTCCGTTTAATGTGAATCATTGACAGGAAAAATAAATAAAATAATTTGCTCTCTCGTGTATCAGCGTTATTCATCAGTTTATTAAATGAAAATATTTTAATTCATACAACAAACATAAAAACAAATGCACGAAAGGACACAAACTTCTGTATGTACAGTGGAGTGAGACTTCAGCTTCAGCTGGACGGCACCATCATGGCCGACACTGTGCTGTCAAAAGCCCTGCAATTAGAGAGAACGATGATTGGAGAATATTTTTATGCAAATGAAGGCCAGCAATGACTAGATATTGTCCAGCATTTCTTACTTGGACTGAATTGGATCTCCAGGGTTGTAGAAGGGATTGCACATGATATCTGTGAAGGAGTTGTGCAATTTTCTGAACATCTGTGGAGAAGATGGATTTGTATTGTAGGTTATTCTGGTGCAGTAACACAATCAGGAGTAAGAAAATTACATGTTATTTACAAATATCTTTATTCGTTTTGCATCTAAAAGTCAAGGTCGATTTTGATTCTTTAGTGTAACTGTAAAGAGATTCAGTTTAAGAGAGAATGAATTTACTGTTATGCTAAAGGGTCTAACAGCATTAGCTGTGGAATTTGAACTCCATGTTAGTCACTGGTGCAAAACCATAACCACTATTACATCACCGGGAAATGGCAACTTACGCTTCGTATCTCGTTGTCTCTCAGTGACGTGTTTGACGAGTCTACAACGATCACAAACTTGACTTTGGAGTTGGTCACGTAGCCATATCTGGTGTAACAGTTAAGCTCGATCGATCTTTTCCAGTCAGGCTTTTCTAATGTACATTCATAATGTACAAAGACAAACCATTCCATCTACTGATGTGTATGAAATATAAATGTTCAGCCCTACATGTACCACCTGTTAAACTACTGAACCATCACTGTAGGATCCAATATCTATGCTGCTCAGAGTGCTTTCTGTGGGAAAGCACGGTGTTAATATGAGAGAGAAGGTGAACATTGTGATTGGTCACGAAGAAGCTAACAATAGCTTTACCCCTCCTACTTTACACTAAGGGGAAGAAATTGTGACGTCGTCTCTGTAAATAATAGCTGTTATTCAGTAATTGTACTGTGTCAACAAGACTGAGGTTAAATTCAACAGAAAGCAATCGGGTTCTCTAGGACTCAGTGCCATGACCCGAGCTTTCACTATTCATGCACTCAAAATAGCCTGAACTGCAGGAAGTCAGTAGTTCCTGAAAGACATTGCATCAGAAGGATACACTTTGTAGTCTTCTGTAGGGTAGAGCAGTCCCAGGTAGAGCTCTCGCTGATCAGCCATCACTTTACCAACGGCAGAGATCTTCTCCTCCACTACGTCCAGCGAAGTGTGCACTGTGTAGTGGAATTTCAGCTCACTCTGTGTCGGAACGCTCCGGATGTACAGAGGGTAATTCTGCAGGAACAAGGTTGCAATTAATTACATGACTGAATCATACAAACCGAGTAAGCAGGTGCCACTAGTGAGTCTGAGATCTTTATGTTGTGTGTTGTCAGCAATGTCAACTTGTACATTATAGCTGCTGAGTTGAGAGAGCGGGTTCAGTCGACTCATCACCAGTGTGAAAATCTGATGATCAGCACTGATCCCGACGGCCAATCACCGAGCACCATTCTTTCCGAATGCCCAATCAGTGACCACCAATGTTTCTCAAAGACCAATCAGAAGCAGCAGCAGTTTTTATGTCACATCAAACGATGATGCAAACAATGAAAGAAGGTTAACTATGGCAACATGGAGGTGCTGGGGACTGAAGCCTGTCTTTCTGATCAGTAATCCAGAGCCTTATCCATTTAGCCAATCATAATCACCACTGTTCCCAATGACCAATCACAGATCAGTGTTGTTTCTCAATGGCCAATCAATAACCATAATTGTTTTTTTCCCCCTTATTTTACATTCTCCATTGCAATATTTATAAGTAATAATAATAGCAAGTTACTCAATCTATAATCAATTCCTTAATCACTTCTTTTCCAGAATCCTCACTGCCACTACTTCATTTAGTTTGTGTTCTTGATAGAAATTCCACATTTTTAAAACTGTACGTTAGATTGTGGTGCCATAACCAAATACACCTTCTGATAAATAACTACATAAGATATAATCTGTTTTCTATTCTGAAAAAAAAAAATATATTCAATTCAGAAAATCCTGTTTCAATACACAAATTATCACGAGTCAATAATCATACAAATTTGTCCATATTGTAATCTGCTGACTATTTTAGAAACACGTTATCTAATTTTCTACAAAACACCTGGAAAAACTGTTAGCTGTTGATGTGATCTGACCAGGTGAAGAACATGCTGTAAGTATTGAAATCATTAATAAACTCAAACTGATTGTAAAAAAAATAACCAGTGCTGTTCAATGTACTCCAACTGACCAACCTAAGCCTTTATAAGCTAAACTATAAAATAGGAAGTACAGGTAGAATAAGAGCCTGATCATACCCAAAATATACTTGGACTTTGTACTGTGTATTTTTTATTATTTTTTTTTACAAATTCTGCCTCTAAAAAATCATATCTATGTAAATATGTTTTAATGTAAACAGTTAACAAAATTTATCATCATTCTTAATCATTTTAAAGTCAGATACAAGCCTGATGATAAAGCCAGTTTTTAAGGAAGATCCTATACTTTATATGAAGTGGTAGCCTAGTGGTTAACTTAATCAGGTGCTGGACTTAATCAGATGGTTTTGAGTTCGAATCCCACGTCCACCAATCTGCCACTGCTGGGCCCCTGGGCAAGGCATTTTAACCCTCAATTGCTCAGTTATATAAAATGAGATAAAATGTAAGTCACTCTGGATAGGTGGGTCCGCTAAGTGACATAAATGTAAATGAAGTAAATAAAATTAACTACGACTAACAAGTGATTGTTGTGGTACAGTGCTGATCAGTGATTGGTTGTTAGGGAACAATACTGATCAGTTATTGGATGTTAGTGATCACGGTGCAGCATTGTTGCCCAAATACCAATCAGCATTGTTCCCTAACAACCAATCACTGATCAGCATTGTTCCCTAACAACCAATCACTGATCAGCATTGTTCCCTAACAACCAATCACTGATCAGCATTGTTCCCTAACAACCAATCACTGATCAGCATTGTTCCCTAACAACCAATCACTGATCAGCATTGTTCCCTAACAACCAATCACTGATCAGCATTGTTTCCTAACAACTAATCACTGACCAGCATTGTTTCCTAACAACCAATCACTGATCAGCATTGTTCCCTAACAACCAATCACTGATCAGCATTGTTTCCTAACAACCAATCACTGACCAGCATTGTTTCCTAACAACCAATCACTGATCAGCATTGTTTCCTAACAACCAATCACTGACCAGCAATGTTCCCTAACAACCAATCACTGATCAGCACAGTACCACAACAATCACTGAACAGCAAATGAAGTAAATAAAATGAACCACAGCTTAATAAATGAACCAATTTAATAATAAAATCATCGTCCTCCCTTTAGCTCGATGGGCTTAATTCTCTCAGTAGAGTCAATATTATCCATCAAGTGCACAAGATAAGTCACTGATACAGGTAAAGATCACCGCATTAAACCCTATGTAGTGTCCTTTAGAGTAAAAACAAATAATCTTTAGCCTTTAGCCTTTAGCTATCATAAACACACGCTAAATAACACAGGAACCAGTCGGTACATAAAGCGAGCGAATTGACGTTCGAGGCATTAACAGCTTTAATCATTCATTCATACTAATGTTCATGTTTGTTGTTACACGATAAACGTGAAATAAAGTAAAGATACATTTTCGTTTACCTCCTTAGCTATAACAGCTACACACACCGCCATGTTGGAATAACGTCACGTGACAGAGCGTCACGTCATGTGACACTAGTACGGGGTAGTTTTTTGATTTGATTTTAGCCATGTAGTTTTCTACCGTGCCACTTTTATTGCGTCTTTTTTATTGTTTGTTTTTATTTATTGTTTAGTTAGTACGTTTACATAGCGATATATATGTCGAGACAGACCGTTAACTGCAGACACGTTTTTGAATCATTGTGACTCACGTGTCACACATCAAGAGCTTCCTTAAAGTGTGCAGTCAGTTAGAACAGGACACTATAAACAATAAATGGAGAGCCGAAGTCTGAGTTACTCCTTTCTCCTGTTTTGGACCGTGTGTTTTATTGGGACTGTGGAGACCCACAATGTTTCGACTCCAAATATGATCATAATGCTTATGGATGATGTAAGACTCAACAACCTCGTCATTGTTACTTTACTTGTGTATTAAAGCTGTGTCTGCGTTTATCTGTGGTTTGTGGATTTCTACTGTGTGTTAGAAAACTTGTTTTGCAGCTTTTCTCCAAGTTTATTATTCTTAGAATTGGACTAGCTTTAACATTATACTGTATCTGTCTGATAAATAGCTCCCACTGCTTGGTGTCCTTGTTGTTACAGTGTTTATAAACTCTTTTCAGATGGCCAGATGACGCCATGGACAGATTTGCATATTAAATTGAATCGTGACCTCCTGAAAGCAAAACTTTTGCTGGTGATGAAGCTGCAGAAACGACAAACAATACTGATCAGTGATTGGTTGTTAGGGAACAATACTGATCAGTGATTGGTTGTTAGGAAACAATACTGATCAGTGATTGGTTGTTAGGAAACAATACTGATCAGTGATTGGCTGTTAATAAACAATACTGATCAGTGATCGGTTGTTAGGAAACAATACTGATCAGTGATTGGTTGTTAGGGAACAATACTGATCAGTGATTGGTTGTTAGGGAACAATACTGATCAGTGATTGGTTGTTAGGGAACAATACTGATCAGTGATTGGTTGTTAGGGAACAATACTGATCAGTGATTGGTTGTTAGGGAACAATACTGATCAGTGATTGGTTGTTAGGGAACAATACTGATCAGTGATTGGTTGTTAGGGAACAATACTGATCAGTGATTGGTTGTTAGGGAACATTTCTGATCAGTGATTGGTTGTTAGAAAACAATGCTGATTAGTGATTGGTTGTTAGTGATCACTACTGATCAGTGATTGGTTGTTCGGGAGCCACACTGATCAGTGATTGGTTGTTGGGAACAATTCTGTTAAGTGATTGTTGTGGTAGAGTGCTGAATGATTAGTTGTTGGAGCAATGCTGCTCAGTGATTGGTTGGTGGGGAACAATTCTGTTAAGTAATTGTTGTGGTACAGTGCTGCTCAGTGATTGGTTGTTATGGAATCATTTGCTTAATCATTTGTTACTGGGAAACAGTGTTGTTCAGTGGTTGGTGAACAATGCTGTTCAGTGATTAGTTGTTCTGTATGTAGGCTCTTGTGAGCACAATTAAAGTATTACACATGTTTTATGTTACGCTTTCTTAATGTGTGTGTATATACAATATTGCTGCAAATGTCTGCCACCACGTTTGTCACTTGCCTCTTTTTTAATGAATAATTTATTAAAGGGGTTTACAAAAGTCACCAAATCTGTTATTTGACCAGAACTGGATATATTGATTGACAGGCTAATTATTAGCCTAAAAAAGACACTGAATAATAATATACACAAAAAAAACTGCATCTGATTGAAATCTCTTTCTTCTTTTTCATAATGCTCTCTTTCAGATGGGATGGGGCGATCTTGGTATATTTGGTGAGCCCTCTAAAGAAACTCCATATCTGGATATGATGGCCACTCAGGGGATGCTGTTCCCCAACTTCTACGCTGCAAATCCTCTCTGTTCTCCATGTATGTATTTTCATGTGCTATGCTTGACTTTTACGTTTCTCATGGGATGCAGGCGGAGCCTCAAAAAAAAAACCAAACAAACTAAAAAAACAGCCATAGAAATCTGCACAGCTGGAATTTACATGTTGACCATATACATCTTTAACCTGCTTACTGTGAGATTCTTTACATGTATAAATGTGTGGATATATTGCACTGTTATGTATTCACTGGATGTGTTGAATGGAAGTTTTCTGGTGACTACGACTCGTCACCAAAGATTTTTACCATGTTGGAGATCAGGGTCTATATTTTGAAAAATCTTTTTTCTTTCTTGCAAATCTCTGCTTCGTATTCACTACTGGACTGTTGAGTATCAGTTCATAGTGGTCCTTTTAAACATACAACCTAAATGCAAGGTTTAATATGAGTGATGGCTTAAGATTTAAAATTGCCATAACCTCTAAAAATACATATGCATCAACATGCCCTGTGCAAAAGAAATTAGAATAGAATGTTGGCTCAATACAGAATTTGATCGGATTCTTCTTCTTCTTTCTTCTTCTTTCGGCTTTTCCCTTCAGGGGTCGCCACAGCGAATCATCTCTCTCCACCTAACCCTATCTTCTGCATCCTCAACACTTGCACCCACTAGCTTCAAATCCTCATTAATTACATCCATATACCTCCTCTTTGGCCTTCCTCTTTGCCTCCTGCCTGGCAGCTCCATGTCCAACATTCTCCTACCAATATACTCACTCTCCCTCCTCTGAACATGTCCAAACCATCTTAATCTCGCCTCCCTAACTTTGTCCCCCAAACGTCCAACATGGGCTGTCCCTCTGATGTACTCGTTCCTAATCCTGTCCAATCTTGTCACACCCAAAGAGAACCTCAACATCTTCAGTTCGGCTACCTCAAGCTCTGACTCCTGTCTCTTCTTCAGTGTCACTGTCTCTAAACCATACAGCACGGCCGGTCTCACCACTGTCCTGTACACCTTCCCCTTGATTCTTGCTGATATTTTCCTATCACACAGAACTCCTGACACCTTTCTCCACCCACTCCAACCTGCCTGCACTCGCTTCTTTACTTCTTTCCCACTCTCTCCATTACTCTGGACTGTTGACCCTAAGTACTTAAACTCCTGTACCTTCTTCACCTCTTCACCCTGTAACCTTACTGTTCCACTTCCCTCCCTTTCATTCACACACATGTACTCAGTCTTACTACGACTGACTTTCATTCCTCTTCTCTCCAGCGCAAACCTCCACCTCTCCAGGTTTTCCTCCACCTGCTCCCTGCTCTCACTACAGATCACAATGTCATCTGCAAACATCATCGTCCAAGGAGACTCCTGTCTGACCTCCTCTGACAACTGGTCCATCACTATAGCAAACAGGAAGGGGCTCAGAGCCGATCCCTGATGCAGTCCCACCTCCACTGTAAACTCCTCTGTCTGACCTACAGCACACCTCACCACTGTCCTGCTCCTCTCATACATGTCCTGCACCACTCTGACATACTTCTCTGCTACTCCTGACTTCCTCATACAGTACCACAGCTCTTCTCTTGGCACCCTGTCATACGCTTTCTCTAAGTCTACAAACACACAGTGCAACTCCCTCTGACCATCCCTATACTTCTCCATTTGATTTGATCAAATTTGATCGGATTCATTATTTATAAACTGTTTTTTACTCTAATATCTGATCCAGGTTTTTCCTGGAATCTCTATTTATTCATTTACATCAGAGCATCGATTTGCACAGCCCTCCTGGTGTTGGAGTTCAAAAAACAGTTAAACCAGATGATATGTGTTCTGCAGAGGACATGTCCTGTTTATTGTAGAAAAGATAGTCCCAGATCACGTGTTGCTGTATAACTGCATTAGCTCATTTGGACAAACAGTGATCTATTGTGTCAAAATCTTGATCTCTGAAGGTACTGCATTAACGCCGTCTACTTCTAGAGATTTTTTGTCTTGAAATAATATCGGGCCGAAAAACAGGCGTGAAGGGTTTCCTTCTAATATACGATTCATGTGCTAATTTTATAGTTTTTATAGTTTAATGGATGTGTTAAAGCTAAAAGTATCCCATATGGTTCTTTTGAATTGGTCAGTTTATTACATACTCTTGAATGAGAGAGAGAGAGAGAGAGAGAGAGAGAGGCAGGAAGACAGAACTCATTATGATAATGTGGTTAATGCTCCCTTTATTGAAATGTGCAAATGGCCCATAATTTGGGAATTTGAAAGAACCTTTAATGCATAAGATGTACCATTAGCCCATTTTCAGTTGTAATTAATATTTAAGCAAATAAGGTGTAATCAATTGTTAATCCGGTCAGTGTGAGATGAGGGCGCCTGGAGGACATCTCCTGCTCTGTACCTGGTGTTCTGCATTAGTGCACTAGAGACAGCCTTCTGCCTCTAAGTCTTAATAAACATTTTAATCACGTACTAGATAAGAAGAAGCCCGGCTAATCACGATATGCATGATGAGGACATATTAAGGATGTCTTTACTTTTGTCTTTCTCTTTGTAAACGAGGTTTGCATGTTGATTGTGTGAATTTTAAACCTGGAGCTGAATTTCCCTGGAGGAAAATCTTACCTTTCAATCACCGTTTTTTTTTACACTTTATTTGGTGTAGCATGCAAGTCTCAGTAGTAATATACATTTCCTTCATGCTTGAAGTGCTTTTGATGATTGATGGCACATTTCACATGTTCTCACTGAAATGTCTTTCATTCCTGAATTCTCCAGCCAGAGCCGCGTTGCTCACCGGCCGTCTTCCGATCAGGAATGGATTCTACACCACCAACGCACATGCCAGGAACGGTACGACCTACACTGACTATCACATATAGAATAAAACACAACATCCAGAAATCATTTATATCTCTTATACCACAGCGATTTGCTCGTTGTGCTGTTTGTTAATATTTTGATGCTGGCTCCTGTTATCACTTATGTTATAACAGCTGTAATCAGGTGCTCACTCAGCAGAGCTGTCTCTTATATCTCTGAGAAGAGCTTGTTATGTTACCCTCTGACCTGAAGACTTGCTGTGTCTGAATACCTGAAGTTAAAACTAGGTTTTAATCAGTTTATTTATAATCTCAGCCAAAAAATGGTACCTGATTAGGGATTAAATAATTGGTATTGCATTAGAAAGAGTGCGTTAATTAAAAAAATGTGATTTGTGTTCCAGCGTTAACTTCATCTAACTAGTCAGAACTGAACATCTGACAGTACTGTGTATTGTATAATCAGTCCCTTCAGGATCTTGCAGAGTTTTTTGTGATTTGTTGAGAACAAAAATGTCTGATTATGCTGCAGCTTTCTAAAAGTTTGCAAAATTTTTCAAAATGATGCAACTTGGCTTCCTGTGCGCTTTTTATTCTCTGAAAAAACATCTTGAATCGGTGAAAACGGTTTCTTTTTGTAAACTCTTAAAATAAGATGCATATATAATTACTTTCTATGACAGCTGTGCTCATGTTGACACACATCTTCCCAACATGCATTCAGCCAAAGCCCTCGTTAAATCATGTCACGTGACACGTCTTGCCTCAAATCTGCAAAAATCTGTGGCCATTTTCAAAAATTGCAAGCTATTGTCAATCTCACAAAGTATCACAATAACCACAATCGCAATATCACAAAATCCTAGAAGAACCGAGAAAGTCCGTTTACTGAACCTTGCGTCATGTATCTCACACAGCTTATACACCCCAAGAGGTCGTGGGAGGAATTACAAAAGACGAGATCCTGTTGCCTCAGATCTTGAAGAAACAAGGCTATGTCAGCAAGATTGTTGGCAAGTGGTGAGTTTCTCTGTTTATTGCCTTCCTTTCAGAGGATGTCATAAGTTCTGCTGTTCCAGTTCTACAGACTGCGTCCGGTTCTGTCTTTGCATTGTTTTAACCTGCTCAGAGATCTGCACTTGACTATAATGAGAGAGGCTGCTTTCACTCTGGCTCGTGATCTTATGCCTCCACCTCCACCGCTAGTTGATGGACTCGATATGCTTAATGGATGTTCGGACATCTCTCCACCGTTCTGTCCGAAATTTTTTTGAGCATGACAGTTTAAAAAAAGAGCCGTTGGACGTATCGTTTGTCCGTAAAGGGTCAAGGTCAAATGTCTGATGATTATCTTTAATTACTTCCTTCCTGTTTGAAATACTGTATATTTTGAAGGCATTTCAAGCATACAAATTAGTAACCAGACAGACTAGACTTTTTGGCGGCAGAGGCATCCGCCTCAATGCCGTCGGCGTCAAGTTCTAAGTCTCCTTATGTGCTCATATGAAAGGAAAGAAATACTCATGTGACAGTAACACTGTAAATATAACAATGCCTTATAACAAGTACTAGCTGTTTTTAGTCAATGACTACAGTAAGCAGCCTAACTTGCGAGCTAGATTCATTTTCTTATCAGGAATAAAGATTATTATACAGTATAAAGGTTGCTTTACATCTGTGGTGGTTGTTTGCCTTTTCTGCAACTCTGGAGGAAGAAAAATCCTGGAGCTTCTTGTGTGACGTGACACCTGACAGTCCTACTTTAACTACATACAGTCTAATCACATACAGGTTTATGTCCCAAAAATAGCCCTGTTGTTATTTTTAGTGACATTGCAATATTGGAAGTGGAATATTTTCAATTCAACAAGACCAGATTTTCATTAGCAGTCAATTTTCTTTCTTTTCTTTTTTTTTTGCCAGGATATATTTTTTTTTACTTTGCTTAAAATAACCCCCAACAGCAGCAGTGTTTTTAAAAGTGGCTGCAAGGTGGGTGTAATTCTATAGGAAACTGTAAAGCATACACTGGATGTTGAGGGGGAAAAAATGACACGTGTGGAAGCACTCAAATAAAGAAGGGAGAATCACGGCCACTTTACGCTTTACCAAGCCGTGAAATCCAGAAATATCAAACGCTGAGACAGGTCAAGAGCTAGAGCCCATATATTTATATATGTTCAGATACATTTATTCGAATATGGATGTTCACCTGCTTGTATTTTTGTTCAGATTTTTTTTAACACCATATGTGTACAGTATATTTCTAATTTTCTTATTACATCACTAGTGCTGATTTTGCATAAAGAGAAATTCCTTATCCATCGTATAACTTCAGTCTGTTTCTGACACCAGGCATCTCGGACACAGAAAGCAGCACCTGCCTTTGGAGCATGGGTTTGACCAATTCTTCGGTTCTCCTCACTGTCATTTTGGACCCTATAACGAAAGTGTCTGTCCCAACATCCCTGTTTATAACAACTCCCAAATGATTGGAAGGTATGTATCTCTACAATCATGTCTGAAAATGTCTGCCTAGAGACAATAACCCCTGATTTCTCCCTGAATAGTTTGACTACCACCCTGGATAAATTAATCGTTTATTTTCCTTTTGGCTTGTGCGGATGCCAGCTGTGTACGGATCCCCCATTATCTGTCAGTTTGTTCTCCCAAACCAGCCATATGTGCATTCAGGGTCATTGCTTCTAGCAAGTGTGCCGCTTTTGTGCTTAGCTGTGGGTTTAATGAGCGTAGCATACCCAAGCTTGGCCAGACGCGTGCACGCAAACACACGAACGTACACACACCCAGGAGACGGCAGGTTGCTTCTGTGGTGTGTTAGGACACCTGGAACAGCCAGAGCATGAGAACTGGCGAGGCAGCAACACGCATCCGCTCACACTCATAACACAGCCCGAGCTCTACAGAGACTCACTGTGTGCCTCGCTAAATTCAGTTCTTAATCACTCTTTGGAAAAACACTCTTCAGCAAGCTGCTGTTCAGAAGACAACCTCAGTGTTGTGTGAAATGTACTCGAAAGTACGCTCGTTCATGAGCGCAAAGCGGGGAACTAACCAAGGCTGTGTTCCAATACTGTTCTTACACAACCTTGTTGACTTCCCCTTTGATGAATTCCATCTTAAAGACTACTGCAGTATGTTATTAGCACAGATGAAGTCTGTTAGATGACCGTTTGGAAGCCTGAGGGATCAAGTCAACGTAATAGTTTATTTAACTTTATGAGCAGAAATGACCCAGAAGGCATTGCAAACAGATGTGGGCTTCTTTTCAAAACACTAAAAAAAAGTGCATAAAGATGTTAATGCCTGTTTGTTCAAACAGGAGGAACAGCATACTTGTATTTCACACATATAGCATTTGATTGCTGATTAAACTGGGTTTGTGTCGCTGACTGCTCCGTCTGTACCTGTCCTGATCTAATTATTCTCCTAGCTAGTTAACAAAAAGGGACTTAACATCCTTGCTAGTAGGCAATCCAGTATAACTCTGGATTTTTGTGACCAAACTTCGTCCAAAACAAAGGCTGCTCGGGAGGGAGAACTGGGACTTCAGCTTGGGGACGGGTGGTGGGATAGTGTTGTGAATGGCTTTGGTAATGTCTCGTGTGCTTGTCTTGACCTTAAACTTATCCAGTTTAAGGTCATTTACAGGGTGAATTTTTCTAAATATAGATTGTCTCAAATTTACCCAGATATCAAGGACAAATGTGACAGATGCTCTAAAGCACAATGTCACCTGAGTGTTTTTTTTTTCTGTCCACGACTATATAATTATTGGTCGGGCTATTTCAGCAGAGGTGGGAGTAAGTCACACATGTGCAAGTCACAAGTAAGTCTCAAGTCTTAACCTTCAAGTCTCAAGCAAGTCCGAGTCATTTTTTGTGAGAGTCAAGTCAAGTCAAGTCAAGTCATAGCTTTATGTCAAGCAAGTCAAGTCAAGTCGTAGCTTGAGTCAAGCAAGTCACTGGCAAGTCATACAGATGTTTGATGATTTAACTAAATGTATATATTAAACAAAGTTATAACTACAGTATTTATGGACTATGAGAGTTTTATTTGCAACAAAAATGATTATATGCATTTATTTTTAAAAGGTGTCCACATACAGGTGAGTTGTAAATACAATAGAAATCTAAAAATGAATAAAAATCTAAAAAATCAAAACTACAAAGCCTAAGATGTAAATGTAATTGAAATAAGGCCAACATAAAAGCATGAAAAGTTTCAATATGCCTCAAACATGGCAGAAGACCATGGAAAAGCATATATAAAAAAGTACAATGGTTTCTATGCAACCAAATGGCATTTTTTGTACAGGCATTCACCTTTAACGGGACATGAACACATCCTTAAATTAGATCCTTCCTTTTTAACAACAGAATAACAACAACAATCAATCACGTCAACCAAAAAATGTAAATTATTGAATCCCACAAACCTTGAAGTGAATTAACTATGGGGGAGAGAGAGAGGAGAGAGAGAGAGAGAGAGAGAGAGAAAGAAAGAGAGAGATGATTGAAGTGAGTGTAATTTATTAAAGGGACAGTTCACCTAAAAATGAAAATTCTGTTATCATTTTCTCACCCTCATGATGTTACAAACCTGTATAAATTTCTTTGTTTTGATGAACACACATGTAGATATTTTGAGGACTGTTTGTAACCAAACCATTTATGAGCCCCATTCACTTCCATAGTGGGAAAAAAGAATACTGTAGAAGTGAATGGGGCTCATGAATGGTTTAGTTATAAATGTTCCTTAAAATATCTTCCTCCGTGTTCATCTAAACAAAGAAATGTGTACAGGTTTGTAACATCATGAGGGTGAGAAAATTTATGAAAGATTTTTATTTTTTATTTTTGGGTATCAAAATAAAACTAAGTAAAACTATCCCTTTAAATTGAATGTGTGTGCGTGTGCATGCGAGACAAGAATATGACTGTGCTTGCAACTCTGAAGTTTTTTTATTTTTTTTATTTTTATATATGTGCATCCCCATAAACGATCCATACGCTTTTCACTCAAAGCCTAACACTGAAGACCAATTACAAGTGCTATTGCAAAACAGCTGACATTCCCAACCATTTACACTACATTGTGCTTGCAAAAAAATTTACTTTGATAGAACTTTGTCATTCAATTGTGAGCGATGTGGTCGCATTCTGCTGTTCTTCTCTTCTCCATCTCGCACAAAATCCCGGTACCTGAACTTAATTATGTTTGCTGTAGCGCCTTCCATGTTTCGTCACGACTGTTAAGGTTTATTAGTTAGTGAGCGCGCTCCCTCTGCTTGCCTGCTGCGTCACGTGGTTAGATTACGTTCTTGTGTGCGTTTAAAAACAGATTTAAAAACAAGATAAAACAAAAAAAACAAGTTATTTCGAGTCATTTAACTCAAGTCCGAGTCAAGTCTCAAGTCATGAATGTCAAGTCAAAGTCAAGTCGAGTCTTTTTTTAATATTTGCCAAGCAAGTCTCAAGTCTCAAATGTGCGACTTAAGTCCGACTCGAGTCAAGTCATATGACTCGAGTCCCCCATCTCTGTATTTCAGTACCATGTCCACTATTCTGGGAGTACATTTGCAACCCTGCCCATTGATTTCTATATTTGGACTTCCAGATAAAGCATCTCCGTTAAACTCTGCAAAAAGAAGTTATTAGCTTTACATCATTGTTGGCCAGACGTCGCCGCCTTCTTCAGTGCAAGTCCTCTGTCCCACCATCTCACTCACAATGGCTAAAGGATACAGCGTTTTTTATTAAGCTTGAGAGCATTAAATATACGATAAGATGTAATACCTCCAGGTATTTTTATAAATGGCAACCGTTTGTTTCATATTTCATAGGCCTTAAGGTTTTGCCGGATTAGGTTTTTTTTCTTTTGTAAATTTAAAATGACTTGTATTCGATAATTAAAAAGGGCCAGGACCCGGGGTGGGCGGGTGGGGGGTGGTTTGTTTACTTCTTTTTCTTTTTACTTCCTTTCTGTTATTTATTCTTGTTATTGTTGTATTTCTTTTACTTTACTCCTTTTTCATGTAAAACCAAAATGGTTCTGTATTGTTATTTGACTTTGTTTGTTTGCAATAAAAAGTCTTCACACACAAAATAATCCAGTATAACTGCACACATGGTAAAAAATAAATAATATAAATTACTTGTTACTCAAAACAAATGAGTATCTGTGGTACAACCTGCTCCTGCTACACACTCTGTGACGTGAATTAAAGCGACTATAATAAGGTCAGCCAGGTCAGGTTATAAAGCGTTAATGGGACACGTAGCGCATTGTGTTTTACAGGTATTATGAGGAATTTCAAATCAACAGGAAAACTGGGGAATCAAACCTCACACAGCACTTTTTACAGGTGAGATTTACAGTTTCACATAAAATATTTCAGTATCCAGTTCAGTGAATTAAAAAAAAATCATATCATGCAAAATGATGTTTATTTATTTTATCCAATGAGACTTACAAATGAGAAAATACGAGCAAAATATATCAAGAAAAGGACAAAGTATTAGTAGTGCTAGCATACAAGACTTTTAATTGAGTGATGGAGAAGCAAAGTTTTCTTTTCCCTGGAAAAGGTGGGTCCGTAGCCATGTTTTGACGACAGTGGCATATCTGCTGTCCTGATAGAGGTTAGTTCGTTCTACCACTCTGGGACAGACAGTTTGAATGCTCTGGAAAGGGATGTCATGCCTCGCTGAGTCAGCACTACCAGGCATCAGTCAGTAATCGATGGAACGAAGAGTTCTCCTGAGTGGCACCAGAAGTTTTATCTGCATGATTGTTCTTAGCGATTATACAATATATATGTTATGTGTGTGTGTGTGTATATATATATGTATATATATATATAATGCCATTTTTTTTATTCGTCAAAAAGCAAACCTGAAGTGAGCATTTACATTGTTGGATGTTTTTCCCCATCCATACTCTACTGCTGGTTCTATGCTCTGATGCTCTTCTCACATGTCATAAACATGTTTTTTCCTGGTAGTATTACTGCACACAATATTGTCTGAACATACAGTATTTACACTGCTTTTTTGTATTTTTTGTATTGTCTTGTAACGTTTCATCTACACTGTCTTTTGTCCTGCACTGTCTTGTTTGTTTTGTCCTGCACTGTCTTGTTTGTTTTGTCCTGCACTGTCTTGTTTGTCTTGTCCTGCACTGTCTTGTTTGTCTTGTCCTGCACTGTCTTGTTTGTCTTGTCCTGCACTGTTTGCACCAGGTTGCACAGTTGCACTTTATGTGGCTAGGACTTACTTACTAAGTCCTTATAGCTCTGTCTTTGTTTTATGTAGCACCATGACCCTGGAGAAACGTTGTCTCATTTCACTGTGTACTGCAACAGCTATATATGGTTGAAATGACAATAAAAGCTTCTTGACTTAACTCTTGATGTGTGTACAGGAAGCACTGGATTTCATCTCACACCAAAACACAGCCCATCAGCCTTTTTTCCTCTACTGGGCCCCAGATGCCACACACGATCCAGTTTATGCTTCTAAGCAGTTCCTGGGTCAGAGTCAGCGGGGACGGTAAGATCCAGATTGTATTAAATTATTGATGTCCAGATGTCAAATTCGAAACCAATCAACCATAACATTAAAACCATTGACAGGTGATGTGAATAACATTCATTATCTTGTCACAATAACAACCGATACGACTAAGGATGTATTAGGTAGCTCAGTGAACAGGCAGTTCTCAAAGGTGATGTGTTGGAAGCAGGAAAAATGGGCAAGTGTAAGGATCTGAGCAACTTTGACTAGGACATGATTGTGATGTTTAGACGACTGGGTCAGATCTACCAAAGGTGGTTAAAAGAAGGACAATTCGCTGATGAGGTCATGGAGGTCAGGAGCGAAAGTTAGCCTGTATGGTCGATCCCACAGTAGAGCCACTGCAGCACAAATTGCTGAAGTAGTTCATGCTGACTGTTCATACAGACCTGTCAGAGTGCCCATGTCGACCCCTGTCCAACACTGAAAGCACCTACAATACGTACAGTGGTGTGAAAAAGTGTTGGCCCCCTTCCTGATTTTTTAGTTTGTCACACTTTAATGTTTCAGATCAAACAAATTTAAATATTAGTCAAAGATAACAAGTAAACACAACATTCAGCTTTTAAATGAAGGTTTTTATTATTAAGGGAAAACAAAACCCAAACCCACGTGGCCTTGTGTGAAAAAGTGTTTGCCCCCTAAACCTAATAACTGTTTGTGCCACAAACAGTTCCGCTGTGCCGCTGTGGAGGAATTTTGGTCCACTCAACTTTGTAGAATTGTTGTAATTCAGCCACATTGGAGGGTTTTCGAGCATGAACTGCCACAGCATCTCAATAGGATTCAGGTCAGGACTTTGACTAGACCACTCCGAAGTCTTCATTTTGTTTTTCTTCAGCCATCCAGAGGTGGATTTGCTGGTGTGTTTTGGATCCTTGTCCTGCTGCAGAACCCAAGTTCGCTTCAGCTTGAGGTCATGAACAGATGGCCGCACATCGTCCTTCAGGATTTTTTGGTAGACAACAGAATTCATGCTTCCATTTATCACAGCAAGTCTTCCAGGTCCTGAAGCAGCAAAACAGCCCCAGACCATCACACTACCACCACCATATTTTACTGCTGGTGTGATGTTCTTTTTGCAGTGTTACTTTTACGCCAGATGTAATAAGACACACACCACTGTTCCATGTTTTCTCCATTTATGGATAATGGCTCTCACTGTGGTTTGCTGGAGTCCCAAAACTTTAGAAACGGCTTTATAACCTTTTCCAGACTGATAGAACTCAATTACTTTCTTTCTCATTTGTTCCTGAATTTCTTTGAATCTCGGCATGATGTGTAGGTTTGGATTTTGTTTTTTGTTTGACTAATATTTAAATTGGTTTGATGATCTGAAACATTAAAGTGTGAAAAACGTGCAAAAAGGGGGGGCAACACTTTTTCACACCACTGTATGTAAGCATCAGAATTGGACCATGGAGCAATGGAAGAAGGTGACCAGGTCTGATGAACCATGACTTCTTTTACATAGTGTGTAAAGTCAAGTCAACATTTAGAGAGTAGATGACACCAGGGATCACTATGGGAGAAGAAGGAGCTAGGTATCTGAACCAGCTTAACCTGCCATGCCTTAATATCTCAGAAAGTATGCTGACAGATGGTGCGTCCTTAACTAGATCACAGAATAGTTAGACAAGAAAATTGTTGGGTAAAATGATTAAAATGGTAAAAAAAGTAATATAAGGAACAGGGGAAAGGTGACGGAGAACTAAACTTCGCAGTCGCAGCAAGGAGCCAAAACTCTTTTTATGCTCATAAAATTTATATCTTGTCTTGTCTTGTGTGAGAGAAATAGATAAACGTCATCATCTCTCTCTCCTTCTCTCTCTCTCTCTCCCCTTCTCTCTCTCCTTCTCTCTCTCTCCCCTTCTCTCTCCTTTTCTCTCTCTCTCTCTCTCTCTCTCCCTCCTCCTTCTCCCTCTCACTCTCTCTCTCCCCTTCTCTCTCCTTTTCTCTCTCTCTCTCTCTCTCTCCCTCCTCCTTCTCCCTCTCACTCTCTCTCTCTCTCCCCTTCTCTCTCCTTTTCTCTCTCTCTCTCTCTCTCTCTCTCTCTCTCTCTCTCTCTCTCTCTCTCTCTCTCCCTCCCCCTTCTCTCTTCCTATCCCCTTCTCTCCTTCTCTCTCTCTCTCTCTCTCTCTCTCTCTCTCCCTCTCTCTCTCCCTCCCCCTTCTCTCTCCTTATCTCCTTCTCTCTCTCTCCTTCTCTCTCTCTCTCTCTCTCTCTCTCCTTCTCTCTCTCTCCTTCTCTCCTTCTCTCTCTCTCTCTCTCTCTCTCTCTCTCTCTCTCTTATTTTCCAATCAAGTGAACACCCCGGTTTTTCCCTGTGAATTAAAATTGCTCAAATAAATGTTGATTTTAAGCGGCCCACAGGTAAAACTGAAGAAGAGGGAATGCGTTGCCTGGGTCGTGTGTGCTCCTTTAGTATTCCTCATGATATCTCAGACCTTGCTAATCAGGCATTCTTACAGAATGCTCAATGAGGTGTGTTGAGAGCAGAGAGAAGCTTAAGCTGCTTTAGTCTCAATTCCTATTTTAGAAAGCATCCTTATTAAGAATAGTATTCTTAAGTATCCTCATTAAGAATAAAAATAATGCTATTATTCCTTTTCACACTTCTCTGTCGTCATGGTTGCACTGAGGTATTGATGATTTTTTTTACTCCTAAATGTTTCAGATATATTTGTAGTTTTGACCTCTGTTGTAATATGCTGTTGATGTTACATGTAGAATTTTTGATGCTTTCGTATAGCTTCATTGTTGGTCTATATAGGAGTCCTAAAATGTGTGATGGTGTGCCTTGTAGTTATGGTGATGCTGTGATGGAGCTGGACCACAGTGTGGGGAAGATTTTGGCTCAGCTGGTTGAGCTGGGCATCGACAAGAACACCTTTGTGTTCTTCACATCTGATAACGGTGCTGCAGTGATGTCTGGACCAGGGCAAAGTGAGGAGCTGGAAAACTTAACACCGGACCTCAGTGTTGTTCGGTATGCTTGTGCTTGAGTTCCTTCTGTGTTTTCAGGTGGCAGTAATGGACCATTCCTTTGCGGAAAGGAGACAACCTTCGAGGGAGGAATGAGGGAGCCTGCTATTGCTTGGTGGCCTGGACGAATCCCAGCAGGAACGGTGCGAATTTCCCTATTAGTAAACAGCACTAATACTATAGCAGGGTATTACGCTCACTCATAGTCTTGTATGTTTAACAGAAAAGCATCCGTTTCTTCCAATGTTACAGATATTATGGTTCCACTTGCACCAATTCCTTCGTTGTCGTTCCGAACTTTACTTTTCTCGCAAATAAAACGCATGACTGGAGGTCATGGTATGTTGAAATGTAAACGAACAGTAAAGATGTATCTCCGGCTTGTCCTACAATCTAGTCGCTCCAGCATCGATGTGTCTGGGTAGCTAACTTCAGAAAACTTGTGCGAGTGGTGCTTATGATCTCTGTTCAATTACGAAAAATGAACTTGGCTAGTCAGGCGTGTAATATAGCTCGCTAAGTCTGAATAATAATGTTGTAGAAGTGGGAGTGTGGAATAAACTAGACTGTGTCACTATTTACTGCTTCATCTAGCCATACACTTCACCAGCTTAGAAGAATCTGATAAGTTTCAATAAGCACTTATAACCTTCAGGCTAAGGGGGATAATGATAGCATACATTGCTTTGCTGTAGAAGTCAGTTCATCTTAAAAGTATGGGGATAAATTAGGGCTTATGGCTTCTATCCAGAGGGGAAGAATTGGATAAATACATTTATTTATTCAGCAGTTAGTGAATGCTTTTGGCTTTAATCCTTTAACCAATCCTTCTCAATTGTTTTGACTGTTGAATCAGTGTTAATGGCCTCATCAGGTATTGTAATTCAATCCCTCTTCTCAAAGGAACACACCAGAATCTCCTGCCGTTTTTGACAAAGATACAAAAAAAGCAAATTTTTTTTTCATTTGTGTGTGCATGTGTTTCTCAACACAACTTCTGAGACTGTCTGTGCTCCTGTGCTTCTCTCTCGCTCTCTCTCTCTCTCTCTCTCTCTCCTGGCTGAGAGGAAGCCTCTCTTTACTGATCCGCTAAAGCTGCACGTTCTGCAAATGACTTTTAATTGTATTATGGGTGGCTGCGAGACAGCGCCAAGGCGCAGGGTAGGGATTTTTGGAGGATCTGGAATGGTGAGGTGTCTGCGGGCCGCGTTAAGCTCTGCCCCCGGCTCGTATCTGACGGGTGTGCAGGACTCTGATAGCGCAGAGAGGGATTGGGAACGTCTTAAGCGGCTAATCTGTTTGTGTGTTTGCCGAGGTTGGATTGAGCTGTAATGAGGGCTTCTATATCTGAATATGCCAGGCGTGTGGGATAAAGGACAGGCTGGGGAAGAGGAGGAGGGGTGAGTGGGTCGGGTGTGTGTATGTGTGTCTGGGAGCATGTGGAAGCCTAGAAGTTGGCAGCAGAGGGAAGTTTTGTTCGTGTGGATGCCAGGTGTTCAGGGAGTGATAGAGTGGTGGAGGAGAGGAGCGGTGGAGTGGAGGGCAGTGCCAGGGCAAGCAGGTGTTCCATGCTGTTAAAATTTGCCCGCCAGCTGCAGAGTAAACCTGACCCAGCTTTCAGATTCTAGCTCTGCTTCCTCATATGGGACACACTGATACCAACCAGCACTGTTTTTGCAGCTTGTGCCTTATTATTATTATTATTATTATTATTATTATTATTATTATTAATACAGAATGAGGCTTGAGAACGAAGTTAAAACGTTAAGGTCACTATGCTCGGATGTTGCTATGAAAGCCATTGGGTTTAAATGCCGGCTTATTTAACGCCGTCTTTTATTCGTATATTTATAAACAATCAACTAGCTTGATATTGGACTACTAATATTTACCATCTCAAAGTTCATTTCCTCTTTATAATGCTATACACTAGCTAGAAATAATACCTTTTAAAGCTAGTTAGGTGATTGCAATGTTGAAGCAGGAGCAAATCTGTATAGTTTTCAAATCAAAAAAGTTTATTGTATAGTATTCGCCCCATTAGGACGGAGTTAACCTGAGTGTATTCGACTGCATTAAGTGTAAAGTGATCTCAGTGTAAATACCCCTGACCCCGTGGGTCACGTTAGCACACTGGCCTCTTATTTTATAGCTTCTAAGGGTATTAAACCCAAACAATCTGTGTGTGCATGTCCAATGCATTTTCAGCATCCTGCACGACCCAAAATGCTTAATGATTTCCAGACGTGGCAGGCTTCGCTTCTGGATGCCAGCAGAAGACCGAGTTGGCTCAGGATGTGATGGAATGGGTTGGCAGAGGAACGTCGGCCAGCTCAGCATTCCCACATATGGACAGGGAGGATGCAGGGTTGTGAGGAGGAGGAGGAGGGCTGAGCCACTGTCGGCCCAGAAGCTGCCAGCCCCATCGCTTAGGCTTGCTTTATCAGCTGATCCCCAGAGCTGGAGTGAATTAGACAGGGATAGCAGGTCTGTCTCCTCAGATAACTTCCTCTAGGATTTCCACCAAGACATATACATACCCAGTCTAGAATAAAGCAGAGCCCTGCAATAAAAGGGGAGTGGGGTGGGGGGGGGAGAGAGAGTTTAAATGGGAGATAAAGAAATGTCATCCTTTTTTCCTTGTTCGTTCGTTTGTTCTTTCTTTATTTATTTCTGTATTTCTTTCAACAATGTATTTCTTTCCCAATTGAGCTGGATAAGATTCGCTGGTGGTTGTAGGGAGTCAACTTTATTAATTGTCTTCTTTGATTTCTCCTTTTCCTCTGTGTGTGTGTGTGTGTGTGTGTGTGTGTGTGGTTGTGTGTGTGGTTGTGTGTGGTTGTGTGTGTGGTTGTGTGTGTGGTTGTGTGTGTGTGTGTGTGTGTGTGTGTGTGTGTGTGTGGATAATGGAATGTGCCAGGCCGTCTCCGGCTGAGAAGGTGGCGGATGGAGAGAATGGAGAATTCACAGAGGCTGAGGCAGGTTTTGTGTGTGTGTGTGTGTGTGTGTGTGTGCACACTCACAGCACAGCCAGCTGCTCAGGGTTGATAGCACTATCTGATTGTGAGCGTGCCGTCTCCCTCAAAGGGCCGCTCAGGAGAGAATGGAATAGAAGATCAAGGATGACAGCGAAAAAATGGCATTTTATCGGAAAATAGTTCAAAGTTTATAAATAAAATAAAGCTTTATTTTGTGCCGCGACTGGAGAAAGGAGATAAAACTGCAGCTCCAACGTGTCCCATCTCCCCCTTTTCTCTCTTTCTCTCGTCCTCCCTCCCTCATTCCCTCACACCCGGCCTCTTCAGTCGTCATTTACAGAGCTGTTTGTGTGGTGTATAATAATGCTGAGCCTGAGATTAGAGAAGACTGGAGAAGCACATCATCAGGGCCCCATGGACGGACTCCTTTTGTGCTTCATGGAGAGGGTGTATGTGTGTGTGTGTGTGTGTGTGTGTGTGTGTGTGTGTGTGGTGTTGTGATGTAGCTCGTATGATCAGAGTCACCAGGTTCCTCCTCTTATCCCCTACAGTGACCATGTTTTTTTTTTTTAACACCATGAGAAACTATTTGTACTATTTTACTATTTAACATATGCATAGAAGAGATACATGTAGGACTACGTTATCATCGCATCACTTGTTGCATCATGGTAGGAGTTTGCAAAAACACAAATTCAGTCGAATAATATCATTTAACGATGTTGAACTTGTTGGCAACATCATCTTCATAACTACAGTGTAGAAAAGACCAGACAACATGTTACAGTGAGTGTAGAGTAGAAGAAGATTGCTGGCTGATTCCAGTGTAAAATAAACAAACACTGTTGTTGCACAATTTTAGTGTGCAGGATGTGAACTATATTCAGGGCTTCTAAGATTCAATAAGTATGCATTTCATTCTCTTTCTTTCTGTGTCTCTGTCCTTCTTTACTCTGCGTTGTCTTTTCTTACTAGGTGAGCTATCAGTTGGGCACCGTGATGGATCTCTTCACTACCAGCCTCGCTCTTGCCGGCCTTAATGCTCCTGATGACCGGATCATCGATGGCATGGATCTGAGTTCCACTTTCTTTAACAATTCAGTAATAGAAAGGTGCAAAAACACACCCACACACACACACACACACACACACACACACACACACACTCACACAACATGTGAGGGTTAAGAATGTACTGATACGCCACAGATTTTTTTAAAAATGTAGCCCCTGGAAAAGAGAGGTGCAGTCTGACAGACAGAGAGGCAGAGAGGCAGGCATGCAGACAGAGAGGCAGACAGAGAGGCAGGCATGCAGACAGAGAGGCAGACAGAGAGGCAGAGAGACAGGCAGACAGACATACTGGCAGACATGCAGACAGAGAGGCAGACAGAGAGGCAGGCATGCAGACAGAGAGGCAGACAGAGAGGCAGAGAGACAGGCAGACAGACATACTGGCAGACATGCAGACAGAGAGGCAGACATGCAGACAGAGATGCAGAGAGACAGGCAGACAGACATACTGGCAGACATGCAGACAGAGAGGCAGACATGCAGACAGACAGAGAGACAGGCAGACATGCAGACAGAGAGGCAGGCATGCAGACAGAGAGGCAGGCAGACAGACATACTGGCAGACATGCAGACAGAGAGGCAGACAGACAGAGAGGCAGACAGACAGAGAGGCAGGCAGGCATGCAGACAGAGAGGCAGGCAGACAGACAGAGAGGCAGGCAGACAGAGAGGCAGGCAGGCAGGCATGCAGACAGACAGAGAGGCAGGCATGCAGACAGACAGAGAGGCAGGCATGCAGACAGACAGAGAGGCATGCAGACAGACATACTGGCAGACATGCAGACAGAGAGGCAGACATGCAGACAGAAGGGCTGACAGACAGTTAGACAGGCTGACAGACATATAGACTGATAGACACACTGACAGAGAGGCAGACAGACAGATTGACAGACGGACGGGCAGAAAGTGAGAGGGAGAGACCACCACAGTGGATAAGGTGTTCTGCTGAGCGCGTAATGGGATAAGGCTGAGGGGCACTGTTAGTTGGCAGTGCCCAAGCATGGGGTGACTTATCACTGCTGTCCAGCATTCACCAATCCTATTTCACACTCAACAGGCCCGTTTTCTATTACCGTGGCAATGAGATGATGGCAGTGCGGCTCGAGATGTACAAGGCACATTATTGGACATGGACCAACTCGTGGGAGGAGTTTAAAAAGGTCAGAACTAATGATGTGTGCAATTTCCTTTTTTTTTCTTGTGTTCTACTGTCTCATAACCTAACCTTAAAGATTGTGTGTGTGTGTGTGTGTGTGTGTGTGTGTGTGTGTGAGAGTGTGTGTGTGTTAGACCAAAGCAATTTTAAAATGCACTGATTTTTTTATCTTAGAAATCAAGCCTAATCAGTGTTAAAGTTTGTCCATTTTAGAGCCTTCTGTGATCTTAAAAGAACAAAATCACACACTTCTTTACACATTTCTGAAACTATATATGACTTGTTAGTTGTGTTCTAGAAAAAAGTAGGAGTTGATTAGTCTGTGACCAAGAAACAAACAAGCAAAACCCTCTGCATCTGCACATGCATGGCAGTGTTAAAGGCTTAGAAACAATTTAAAAAATAACAAACTGTTGATTTAACGTGGTCATCACACCTCAGTGAGTATGAATCGCCGGTTGCACCAGCACCACCTTTCATACTACAAGCTTGATGTAGTGACAAAAAGAAGAGAAAGAGAGATGGAGAGTTAAAAACACACTCTTTCTCTTATTCCTTGAATGACACTCAACATGTAGACCCCAGAACCAGCTCTGGCCCAGGGCTTTTCTTCCCTGAGTTTGTTTTATGCCCCATCGGCTGCTTAAATTGCCCTCTCCTGGAGGGCCACTGAATCAATAGACACCTCCTTTATCAGCTCATGTGAACTGGAGTGGAACTTCACAAATAATGGCGGCTGATTGCCTGTGAGCTGTCTTATCGATTGTTCGAGTGGCCGAGGGACACTCGGAGAGGAGTCCTTGTAGTTAATATGTTTTTTTATGTTTGTTTTGAGCAGGAGTATATATATATGTGTGTGTGTGGCGCTTAGAAGACAAGTGCAGAATTCAGCCTCGCCTTGCCCTTTGACCCCTGAACCTCTGTCTCGTTTGTCGCCGCTGTAAGTCCAAGAAGCCGAGCTGCTGAAATTGATTTGGATGATTTCGGATTACACGAGTATAAGGATTCTTTAAAACAACCAGGTTTTCCCTGCTGGTTTCTTTGCACTTAAATGTGGTTGAAATGATGGCTTAATAGTATCATTCATGCGGGTGCATTCCTCTTGAAGACCCACAAGGGTCACTGAAGTGCGAAATGAGAAATTTCACAGAGTAAGTGCTCTGCATCCGATGCTCCTTCCTGTCAGAAATCATAGGGGTGAAAAATGAAATATGAAAATGGTTTATTGTGGTTCCACTGGCGCGAGGCCAGAGGCCAGCTAGAAAGATTGTTGGGTCATATGTATAATATAAGGACTATAAGATGAATTCTTGCTCACTAGCCAGTGGCATTTCTTTATTTGTTTTGACCCTAAGCACAGTAACTTTATTATCATTATTTTTCTGCATACTTAGTTATACAAAATTACATATCACCCTCTTCGTCATATTTCTCTCATGTCTACTCTCTCACCGAACAATTCCTTACAGTACAGCATTTTATTAGGGGACGGGCAATTCTGCAAAGATGAGTGGACCAAAATTCCTCCACAGCGCTGTAACAGACTCACTGCTAGTTATCACAAAGGCTTGATTGCAGTTCTTGCTGCTAAGGGTGGCCCAAACAGTTATTAGGTTTAGGGGGCAAACACTTTCACACAGGACCATGTGGGTTTGGGTTTTGTTTTCCCTTTAATAATAAAAACCTTCATTTAAAAACTGCATGTTGTGTTTACTTGTTATCTTTGAGTAATATTTCAATTTGTTTGATGATCTGAAACAGTAAAGTGTGAAAAACGTGCCAAAAAAAAATCAGGAAGAGAGCCAACACTTTTTCACACCACTGTATTAGCATTTTTACTATGTACAAGCATATATTTGCTGTTTTGTGAGTTGCAGGTCATCCTATGGTGTCTTCCTATCGGTGGCTTTTAGAGGGTCGTTGTAAAAGCAACAAAGGTTTTAATAAAAATATTTCTGACATTATCAGAACTATATCAGCTGTGTTTGGTTATAGCTGCATTAAATTTGCTGTGGTTTGCTTGTCACGTTCTACTGTCTAAAACCAGATGCCCAAAACACAACAAAAGAAGTCTTTTATGCCGTGAGAGTTGTACTACATACCTGTAAACACCTACATGATCAAGGCAATGGAACTTGGATTGAGAAATGGTGTTGCAGTATTGTAGTATTTTAGATTGGTGTATTATTATAGCGGTGTGTTTGGTATATTATTATAGCGCTGTGTTTGGTGTATTATTATAGCGGTGTGTTTGGTGTATTATTATAGCACAATGTTTGATGTATTATTATTGCGGTGTATTATTATTGCGGTGTGTTTGGTTTATTATTATTGCGGTGTGTTTGGTGTATTATTATAGCGGTGTGTTTGGTGTATTATTATAGCCGTGTGTTTGGTGTATTATTATAGCCGTGTGTTTGGTGTATTATTATAGCCGTGTGTTTGGTGTATTATTATAGCCGTGTGTTTGGTGTATTATTATAGCCGTGTGTTTGGTGTATTATTATAGCCGTGTGTTTGGTGTATTATTATAGCCGTGTGTTTGGTGTATTATTATAGCCGTGTGTTTGGTGTATTATTATACTGTAGCACAGTGTTTGGTGTATTATTATAGCACAGTGTTTGGTGTATTATTATAGCGGTGTGTTTGGTGTATTATTATAGTGGTGTGTTTGGTGTATTATTATTGCGGTGTGTTTGGTGTATTTTTATAGCGGTGTGTTTGTATTATTATAGCCGTGTGTTTGGTGTATTATTATAGCCGTGTGTTTGGAGTAATATTATAGCACAGTGTTTGGTGTATTATTATAGCTGTGTGTTTGGTGTATTATTATAGCACAGTGTTTGGTGTATTATTATAGCACAATGTTTGGTGTATTATTATAGCTGTGTGTTTGGTGTATTATTACAGCTGTGTGTTTGGTGTATTATTATAGCACAGTGTTTGGTGTAATATTATAGCACAGTGTTTGGTGTATTATTATAGCTGTGTGTTTGGTGTATTATTATAGCACAGTGTTTGGTGTATTATTATAGCACAGTGTTTGGTGTATTATTATAGCACAATGTTTGGTGTATTATTATAGCTGTGTGTTTGGTGTATTATTATAGCTGTGTGTTTGGTGTATTACTATAGCACAGTGTTTGGTGTATTATTATAGTACAGTGTTTGGTGTATTATTATAGCGGTGTGTTTGGTGTATTATTATAGTGGTGTGTTTGGTGTATTATTATTGCGGTGTGTTTGGTGTATTTTTATAGCGGTGTGTTTGTATTATTATAGCCGTGTGTTTGGTGTATTATTATAGCCGTGTGTTTGGAGTATTATTATAGCACAGTGTTTGGTGTAATATTATAGCACAGTGTTTGGTGTATTATTATAGCTGTGTGTTTGGTGTATTATTATAGCACAGTGTTTGGTGTATTATTATAGCACAATGTTTGGTGTATTATTATAGCTGTGTGTTTGGTGTATTATTATAGCTGTGTGTTTGGTGTATTATTATAGCACAGTGTTTGGTGTATTATTATAGCTGTGTGTTTGGTGTATTATTATAGCACAGTGTTTGGTGTATTATTATAGCACATTGTTTGGTGTATTATTATAGCACAATGTTTGGTGTATTATTATAGCTGTGTGTTTGGTGTATTATTATAGCACAGTGTTTGGTGTATTATTATAGCTGTGTGTTTGGTGTATTATTATAGCACAGTGTTTGGTGTATTACTATAGCACAGTGTTTGGTGTATTATTATAGCACAGTGTTTGGTGTATTATTATAGCGGTGTGTTTGGTGTATTATTACAGCTGTGTGTTTGGTGTATTATTATAGCACAATGTTTGGTGTATTATTATAGCTGTGTGTTTGGTGTATTATTACAGCTGTGTGTTTGGTGTATTATTACAGCTGTGTGTTTGGTGTATTATTATAGCACAGTGTTTGGTGTATTATTATAGCACAATGTTTGGTGTATTATTATAGCTGTGTGTTTGGTGTATTATTATAGCTGTGTGTTTGGTGTATTATTATAGCTGTGTGTTTGGTGTATTATTATAGCACAGTGTTTGGTGTATTACTATAGCACAGTGTTTGGTGTATTATTATAGCACAGTGTTTGGTGTATTATTATAGCGGTGTGTTTGGTGTATTATTATAGTGGTGTGTTTGGTGTATTATTATTGCGGTGTGTTTGGTGTATTATTATTGCGGTGTGTTTGGTGTATTTTTATAGCGGTGTGTTTGTATTATTATAGCCGTGTGTTTGGTGTATTATTATAGCCGTGTGTTTGGTGTATTATTATAGCTGTGTGTTTGGTGTATTATTATAGCACAGTGTTTGGTGTATTATTATAGCACAATGTTTGGTGTATTATTATAGCTGTGTGTTTGGTGTATTATTACAGCTGTGTGTTTGGTGTATTATTATAGCACAGTGTTTGGTGTATTATTATAGCACAGTGTTTGGTGTATTATTATAGCACATTGTTTGGTGTATTATTATAGCACAATGTTTGGTGTATTATTATAGCTGTGTGTTTGGTGTATTATTATAGCACAGTGTTTGGTGTATTATTATAGCTGTGTGTTTGGTGTATTATTATAGCACAGTGTTTGGTGTATTACTATAGCACAGTGTTTGGTGTATTATTATAGCACAGTGTTTGGTGTATTATTATAGCGGTGTGTTTGGTGTATTTCATTTGTTGGCTGACCCTAGATCAGTGTGTTGGGAATTTTTTTTTTTACAGGGACCGAAGTGATGAACTGTGAGTGTGTGTGTGTGTCAAAGTCCCAGTTCCATGCATAGCCTTTGCCCCAGTACCCTCCTCCTTCCCCAAATTAAGAACACTCTTCTTCCCTCCTGCTGCCACTCACACACACACACACACACACACACACACACACACACAGATACTGATGCCCTGCAGTCTCACCAGAGTCTTGTTGAAGAGGTACCACAATAGCTTCAGGCAGTGTAACATAAGAAAAATGGAACAAAAACACACACAGATTTCCATACAGCAGGTCTGTTCTTTTATCATTCTGAACCCTCCTTGTAGTCTGAGGATTATTGATGTTTCCGCTGCATCTCTCCATCCATCATGTCTCTTAATTGAATTTCTGCTGAAGAGCGTGTCATAAGGGTCATCTTCACTCGGTCAATATACCTCATGCTTTCAATATGTTGGTATGATGTTATGTATAAATACAGATCTGAATAGTAGGTATTTATTCAGATACTTAAAAAATAGGCATTCATAATTACAAAATTATAAAAATCTATTAAAATGTAGGTGATGGGGTTTGTACATGTGAATCAGAAGCTCAAGTTTTAAGAAACAAGAGCAAAAATATGGAACAAAGAATAGAAACTGGACATTTATCTTTTGGGATTTTGTGAATATTTGATTTTATTTTTGCTGTTTAAATGTTGTTTATTGCGTTGGAGTTTATATACCATGTTAAAGGCTAATTTGTTTTTCTCTTGTCTAAAGGCTGTGCCACAAACCCAGTTTTTTCTGTTCGTGAGTATTTTAATGAAAATGTCAGGAGAAATTTGCAAAATTCCTTAAAAGGTTTTTACCTAAAAATCACTCGCTTCAAAAAATAAATACATGTTAATGAATGTCCAAATACACCTAGGACCGAATTGTGGCCAGAGAAATAATATTTTAAATTGAGGGTTTTTTTTACAACATATTTGTGTAAATATTAGCTTTAATTCAAAATATTTTTTATCGTCCCAGCAAACTTTACACAGTCCCAGCAAATGTTTACAGGCTCACAATTAATTGCACAAACAACCTGACCACCTAAAGGCTCGATCCCCTGAACATCAGCAAAAGCTGAGTTTTTGTCCCTAGGGATGCTTTGCTAAGGCTTTACTTGACTTCACTTGCTGCTTGTTTGTGTCTCTTTCTGCCTTCAGTAAGTGAAATGCGAGCTCTGTTGGTTTGAGGTCAGTTGAATGACTCGGACATTTAAGAACATTTTATTTCTTTGCCTTAAGAAGCTCTTAGTTTTTACATGTAAGTTCTGGGTGTTCATCTGTTTTTACTAGGTAGTGAGGGCTTAGCAGTTTTGCAAAATTCGACTGGATCTGAGCAGAAAATATAACTCCTACACACTTCAGGTTAGCTGTACCTACCAACACTGCCTTCACCATGTTTGATAGACGACATGGTATGATCCAAAGCATAAAATCTTGCTTATGATTTTGTTAGTCTATATTAATACATCTTTTCCCACAGGGTATAAACTTTTGTCCTGGCCAGGAGGTTCCAGGGGTCACCAATCACATCCAGATGGAGCACACCATGCAGCCTCTCATTTTCCATCTGGGACGGGACCCAGGAGAGAAACAGCCAATCAGGTATGGCTCGAGTAAATCTGTCAGCATAAGTAAGGCCTGATTTGTACATCTGCATATCTGCGTGTCTTCACTCCTTTTTACTTTTGCACATAATGTAAACATGTCCACTAGGAGGCAGAAAATAAAAGTCTGATTGGAAATGTGTCAGTGAAACACTTAGCCCAGACTGAGTGGTGTAGAAGTGAAATAGTAGACACTAGCACTCAGGAGACTTTGGCTGTACTTGCAGTGTTTAACAGAAACCATACGTGAAGCTACGGTACCTCTCACACTCACAAGGGAGTATAGCATCAGATGGGCTACACTCAGTGACTGTCTCCTGATGTGGTCAGCACGTGATAACACGTCCTACACACATACCGTTTACCGTGCTTACAAACCTCGTAGTGCTTTGTGCAGTTCAGACACTCAGACCAGTGGTGTCCAATCTTATCCAGAAAGGGTGAGTGTGGATACAGACTTCTACTTCATCCCAACTAAGCAGATACCGCACCTAAGTACACTGAAAGCCAAGATCAACTGATTAAACAGATGGAATCAGTTCTGGCTCCGTTCTGCTTGACCCGAAATGAACACCTACTCCTGTCTTCTGCAGATAAGGCTGGACACCTTGTTTTAGTGGCTCCAGTGAACAGAACACGAACGGAATACGATCGAATTCAGCATTTCGCATTACTAAAACTCTGACCTGTAAATCTTTCATCAGTCATTCAGCACTTGTGTAGAAATTCTTGTCAGCACACACGAAGTAATGGACGTGTTTCTGTTTATGTGGTACATCGGTGTTGTAGATCAACCTGCAATGGATGGAATTAAGGCATTGACTATTGCAGGCTAAGGAGATTTTTAAGGATTTTTGTTTTAACCTCGTGATGACCAGTTAACAATCCCTTTTAAATTCCGGAGGGACGTCTTCTTGAAATTGTGTTCTTAATTGAAACCAGCAGTGGTATTGTCCCAAAGTGGTATTGTCCCAAAGTGGTATTGTCCCAAAGTGGTATTGTCCCAGGCAAATGTCAAAAGGCAATTCCACTGATTGAAATAAAAATGATGTAATGTTACACCCATATTGTAATAACTTCATAGTTATCTAAAATGATCTCTGCATTAACATGTAAATGCTCTGCGATACACTTTTTCGCTTCATGCATGCGTTCCATTACTATTTCTAAGCATGTATGATCATGAATAAACAAATTAAGTTATAAAAATAGTATATGGTATTTAGGCAAGGAGACTGGATGGAACATAAAATTGTGTTTATGGCAAATTTTATGTTTGCTGCGATTCATGAAGGTTGCCATATTATTGACCCTAATGATATGAGAAGAATAGAGTATTTTATTCTGTAGTGGAATTTTAAAACCTAATGTAGACGCTGGCCTTCGGCTCGGCTGACATCTTCCCGCATCTTATCTAAGACGTTCTGTCATAAACGGCAATGGAGGTCTTTGGTATCATCCCTGCAGTCTCTGACTTGTTTGTCTGCCACGGCTCAGTGCCGCCTGCTGAATGGAGAGGAGGAGGAGGAGGAGGAGGAAAAGAAGCGCGAGTCTGAATCTGTCCGATCGATACTGATCCAGATTGATCTGCACGCTCCGAGGGAGGCTGATTAAACGGCTCTTTTCGTGATTGCAAACAGCGCCTTAAAAGATCATTATCTGCATGTGCACGAGCTGCTGGATAAAATTCTAAGACAGATTGTCGAGGTGGCGCTGGAAGCCGGAAGGAGACACTGATTAATGGACACTCCTGTGGTCACGGGATTGTAAAAAAAACAAAACAATGCTGCGGAAACATGAGTGTAGAATGCTTCGTGCTTGTTTTTTAGTTGTTTTAAATAAGTCATCATAATAATTAGGTTATGTCATTAAAAAAATGAAATAAATTACCAACAACTTTGGCTGACTTTGGTAATGGAGGAGAGAGCAGAAGGTTTTGCCCTGACTTGTTACCCCTGCTCTGTGTGTTATAGACAGATCCAGCTCGATCTGCCTTTATTTGCTTGTTGTCAATTGTATTAGCCTTTTGGCCCTTAGGCTATTGAAATCCCCATGGCCTGCCTCTCTTTCTATCTGTCTCATTCACTTCATATCTCTCTCTCTCTCTCTCTCTCTCTCTCTCTCTCTCTCTCTCTCTCTCTCTGACACACACACACACACACACATCTTTTTTTTTCTTTTTAAATCTGTCAAGCTCTCTCTTTCTCATTCTCCTACATACAGTACAACTCTCCTTTTATCATGTAAAGGAATCTCATATCTACAACACTCTCTCTCTCGCACGTGCGCGCTCTTTCTTTCTTTCTTTCTTTCTTTCTTTCTTTTTTAAAACCATTGTCTTTTCTGTGTCTTTCTCCTCTTCTTCCTCCTCCTTCCCTCTTTTTTTCTTTTCCACCTCCCTGCTCCCATCCCCAAGATATCTGCTCTCTCTCAAAGCAAGATGGAATAATTAAACATTAATGTTGTTTTTTGATCTCTCCATCCTTTTTTGCTCCATTGGACTCAAGTAAGGGAGCGAAAAGAGATTCTCAGAAGAAATCAATAGCTGTGTGGAAGGCTGTAGAATTTATTTGGCTTTCAGAAGGTGTTCGTCTTGTGTCACAATTTAACCCTTGCCATTCTGTGTGTGTGTGTGTGTGTGTGTGTGTGTGTTGGAAGCGCCTGCTTTTGACTCTCTCCCCCACCTTCTTGCCACACTCTGTGTTCATTAATCTCAGTCTTTACCTAAAGAGCCACTTAAGATGATGTAGAGCCCGACTGAACATTCCCACCTCCAATCGTTCCCAACACAGCACAACACAACACAGACCAACACAATATAACACAGCTAAAGTGTCATTTAATGCAAGACATTCAAACACAGCTCTGACAAATGGTATTCAGCACAAACCAACCCAGTACACAGTTCAACACTGAACATCATCCAACACAGTTCAACACTGCACATCATCCAACACAGTTCAACACTGCACATCATCCAACACAGTTCAACACTGCACATCATCCAACACAGTTCAACACAGTTCAACACTGCACATCATCCAACAAAGTTCAACACTGCACATCATCCAACAAAGTTCAACACTGAACATCATCCAACACAGTTCAACACTGAACATCATCCAACACAGTTCAACACTGCACATCATCCAACACAGTTCAACACTGCACATCATCCAACACAGTTCAACACAGTTCAACACTGCACATCATCCAACACAGTTCAACACTGCACATCATCCAACACAGTTCAACACTGCACATCATCCAACAAAGTTCAACACTGCACATCATCCAACACAGTTCAACACTGCACATCATCCAACACAGTTCAACACTGCACATCATCCAACACAGTTCAACACTGCACATCATCCAACACAGTTCAACACTGCACATCATCCAACACAGTTCAACACTGCACATCATCCAACACAGTTCAACACTGCACATCATCCAACACAGTTCAACACAGTTCAACACTGCACATCATCCAACAAAGTTCAACACTGCACATCATCCAACACAGTTCAACACTGCACATCATCCAACACAGTTCAACACTGCACATCATCCAACACAGTTCAACACTGCACATCATCCAACACAGTTCAACACAGTTCAACACTGCACATCATCCAACACAGTTCAACACAGTTCAACACTGCACATCATCCAACACAGTTCAACACAGTTCAACACTGCACATCATCCAACACAGTTCAACACAGTTCAACAGTGCACATCCTCCAGCACAGTTCAACACTGCACAACCTCCAACACAGTTATTATTGGACACACTCCAACACACTTATTTTGGACACTAGCTTCATTCAGCACAGGGCAGTACTGTGGAGTTATTTTAGTAAACACTGGATTTGTTTTGAATGTTTTATTTATGGTTTAATTGTTTTAAACTATCTATAAGACAATCTGATCTCTGGATTGGTCATTTTCTTCTTATGGGTATCATACTGCCTTTTGTGGAATGAATGATGAACGAGAGCGTTAGCACTGCACTGGCAGGGAAAACACAATAACTAGGACAATTGACTGGTGAAATCTGTCCCTGGACACAGTCCCTGTCTTCTCCACCCACTGCTGCACACACTCCATGGCCTTATCACCCTGCACTGAAAACTTAAGCCCTGAGGCTAATGTTGCCAGCAGCACAGGCCTCATCTGCTTCCCACGAATGTTTCAGTCTCCAATCAATAGTCCCGACTGAATTGCTCAATTTCCACACAGAGAGAAAGGGCAGAGGTATTTGATTGTCTCTTGAGCTCAATTCTCTTGTCTTTCTGTGTGTGTGTGTGTGTGTGTGTGAGAGAGAGAGAGAGAGAGAGAGCATGAGAGAGAGTTGGGCTTCTTTATTTGTCCATACTGTTGTGCAAGTTGTTGTGTTTTGTTCATGTATGGACTTATTTTAATGGTTTTACAATAGAGCTTTTGGAAGGCAGAGAGGTGTGTGTGTGTGCGTGTGGGTGCGTTGGAAGCAGTGGGGTTGTGAATCACTAATCAGTGTGGTGACACCTGAGCAATACCCCTGCCCCTTGGGTGTCATGCATTATAAATCAAAGGCCTGCATTTGCATGAGGTGTTATTATAATTTATGCCACTGCGGTTGCGGAGGGGAAACTGTTGGCGTGAACGATGCTAACGAACTGTGCTGACAGAGCACTTTTTTTCCTTCAGCCGGACGCTGGGCATAAATAAAAACACCAGTGCTTATTGATTCAGTGCTTATGGGTTATGAGTTTAAGGTATAAGACATAATGCGGTAAAAGATGGGAATTGTTATAAAACTATCTGACATCTACTGTACCTTAAACTGAACACTTAATTAAACATGATTCCACAATCTAGGCTTTCTAATTTATGAGCTGATCAAATAATCAATCCAGCTTCTGTCTGAGCCAAGCATTTCTCTGTTCAAAACTAACAAAATAATTGAAAAAAAGTGCTGTGTAGACTTTTTATATCCACTCTGTTTAATTGACATGTGTCACAAATGTCTTGTTCCAGTCTCTGCACTTCTGTCTTTTGCGTAATAAGCCGACTCATCATTATCGGTTAGTGCTTGGATGTGGTGGAGGCGTTAGAGGAGCAGGTGTTAGTATGTGGTGGAAGGCTGTGTTCCCTTGGGGAGAGCTGAAGCGCTGTGAGTGAAGGTGTGATTCGGACTGAGCCTGGGGTTATTACACTAATTGACCCTTCACCCCACGCACACACACACACAAACTCCCAGGGGGCCAATCAGGAGGCGGCGCTGACACAGGTGCGGCCTACCAGTGTATTAAGGGCGTAATTGCTGTAGTGATATTAGTGTGGGTGGGTGTGAGTGTGTGGTTCTCTCTCTCACACACACAGAAGAGGCAATTAACTCTTACAGGTCCTATTGAGGACAGCAATTCTCTGAGAGCAATGGGTTTCTCTACTGTTGTGTGTGTGTGTGTGTCCAGCATTAAGAAGCATACCTTAGAGACGATATACGTAATTATGCCGTGTTATTATTGATTTCAACTTTAATTTTACATAAATGTAAATATTTATAAGCACATGATGATTTTTCAAATTGCAAAAACAATGATAGATGCAAAAAAGGTTGGGAATTAAAAATCAAAAAGATGTTTTCATAAATCGAAAACATAAAAATAATATATATACACCATCCACAAACAACAGTGTTTTATTGTTACAGATCCTGAGTTTTCTATTTTCTAACATTTTATAAACTATGAATTTCTATATATTCATATATGTTTATCCTATTTACATAACAAAGAATAGATCATTAAATTCACTGTTTATTTTCTTGGCTTAATTCGTATCACATGGTGTGATATAGAACTAACGGTGTATGTTTTTCTCCTCAGGCATTTCATTGACCCTTTGTGTCCTCTGCTTTGTGTGTGCACTGCCATGCCTGACTACTGTTCATCTCGAGTATATAACCGTTCACTGGGCTGTGTGTGTGTGTGTGTGTGTGTTAGAGAGAGAGAAGATAGCTTGAGTGTGCTTGACTTTACTGAAGAACCCGGCTCTTGTCAGAGCACCTCTTTGTGTGTGCACGTGTAATTGTGTATGTGTGAGCGTGGACGAATTGATGGCTCGGTGTGATTGCCCCGCTTCAGTGTGTGTATGATTGGTTTTGTTCATGCTGCAAGGTACATTCTTGCTCTCCCTCCCCCATATCCATCTCTCTCTCTCTCTCTCTCTCTCTCTCTCTCTCTCTCAGCGTCCTGTCTAAGGAATATCAGCAAGTTCTTGAACGTATCAATGCCATAGTGGAGCAACATAAGCGGACGCTCGTGCCCGGAGAGCCACAGCTAAACATGTGTGATCTGGCAGTGATGGTGAGACGAGCCTCTTTTATCAGGGCATTTAATATTCTCCTTCCTGCCTCACCTTTGACTCATTTTCACACTGCTGTCTCTTTATTTCTAACGACCTGCCAGGCTTTATTCAGTGTGTGTGTCTGTGTCTAGATTCACAAGCATTTCATTTCTAAATGATTCTAATAAAATTAGAGTACACTGATAAGATTGAATTATTATATTTATCATTTTATATACCTACATCAGTATTTCATTATCAGTGTGCTTTGATTTAAACGTCCCAGTGAAGGAGGCTTGGCCTCACCTCAATGTCTTTAATTCTAAAAAAAAAAAAAAAGATAGTATTTGCACAATAATAAGAATCATTCCATACGGCAGAAACTTTAAATGATGTCCGAGCTAAAACATGGCTGCGTTAATTGTACATGGTATTGTCTCACAAATGAAATACACATGCTGTAGTCCAGAACAAATTGGACCTTGAGTCGATTCACCCTCATGTGAATATTCCCTTTTTAGGTTAGGATTCAGATATTTTAACTTTTTTCTGTTCGTTGATCTGCTTCCACATCTTCAAGCCATTTTAATTATTTTTTTAACGCACTTCATTTGTTTGGACAGAGCTTCTAGAAAATTAGATGTTTTTTTTTCTCGATTGCTCTTTGTTCTCGCTCACTTTTCACCCCAGTGCTGCATATATATATATATATATATATATATATATATATATATATATATATAATTCTCTACATATTTCAGTGTAAATAAAAAAAATTTGGAAGGTGAGTGGAAAATATTTCCTTTGAGATGTGGTATGCCTGGTTAATGTAGAGATGTTGTGCTGTAGGTGGTACACAAAACTCTGGTGTAGCAACAGTGCCCCCCAGTGTCCAGTTGTATATCACACTTAATTTTTAATAAACAACAGGCTGTATAGAAAAGGTAACAATGCAAGATATTCATAATGTCTTTGTAAATGTGGTTTGTTTTGTTTTGTTTTGTTTTGACAGAATTGGGCTCCACCAGGATGTGAGAAGTTGGGAAAGTGCCTCAAATCCCCACCGTCTAATCCATGGAAATGTGAATGGCCCCACTGATGCATCCAATAAATATCTTTACATCACTGTACATTTCTTTTTTTTTTCGAATAACGTTTATCTAAAGATTCTGATTGCACTCATGATGAATAGTTAATAATTTTTACAAATTTTGACAAATTACAATCATTATATAATTTTTCTATTTATTTACTTTTATGTAAAGTTTCAATTTTATGTTAGTTTTTGATGTCATTAGCAGTAGATAAATACAGTAGGTTTAACATTTGAAATCTTTAGTAAAGGTTTATTTGTCCTGCTGTTCACTGATTTTATTTCTATTGCTTTTTTTTGTCACATGACTTCACTAGTAGAATGCGAAAGCTTAATGTGTGTCTTGCTTTGTCATCTTGACATTGGCCTTTTCTTTGAGGCTGAAACAGACCTGTCCAAAAGGTCCTTACATTTCTACAGAAAGTGTGGTTTATGTAATGAAGTAATTAGAGAAATTAGGGCACGGTGGCTTAGTGGTTAGCATGTTTGCCTCACACCTCCAGGGTTGGGGGTTCGATTCCCGCCTCCACCTTGTGTGTGTGGAGTTTGCATGTTCTCCCCGTGCCTCGGGGGTTTCCTCCGGGTACTCCGGTTTCCTCCCCCGGTCCAAAGATATACATGGTAGGTTGATTGGCATCTCTGGAAAATTGTCCGTAGTGTGTGATTGCGTGAGTGAATGAGTGTGTGTGTGTGTGTATGTGCCCTGCGATGGGTTGGCACTCCATCCAGGGTGTATCCTGCCTTGATGCCCGATGACGCCTGAGATAGGCACAGGCTCCCTGTGACCCGAGGTAGTTCGGATAAGCGGTAGAAAATGAATGAATGTTCTTGCTCCCTGTTTGGGGTCGCCAGAGCGGATCAGCATCTTTAGATTTTGGCTCAGCTTTTACGCTGGATGCCCTTCCATTTTATCCAGGCTTGGGACCAGCACTGAGAATTTACCCCTCAGTGGCTGGGTTGGTTCTCTGCATTCGAATCAAACCCAAAGGTTTATATTCCTATCCTGCTGCTGGAATACCAGGGAATTATTTTATACTTCTAATGTATATGTAGGGGGGGGCACGGTGGCTTAGTGGTTAGCACGTTCGCCTCACACCTCCAGGGTCGGGGTTCGATTCCCGCCTCCACCATGCGTGTGTGGAGTTTGCATGTTCTCCCCGTGCCTCGGGGGTTTCCTCCGGGTACTCCGGTTTCCTCCCCCGGTCCAAAGACATGCATGGTAGGTTGATTGGCATATCTGGAAAATTGTCCCTAGTGTGTGATTGCGTGAGTGAATGAGTGTGTGTGTGTGCCCTGCGATGGGTTGGCACTCCGTCCAGGGTGTATCCTGCCTTGATGCCCGATGATGCCTGAGATAGGCACAGGCTCCCCGTGACCCGAGGTAGTTCGGATAAGCGGTAGAAGATGAATGAATGAATGAATGAATGTATATGTAGGTTTTCTCTGAATTCTCAGGTTTCCTTCCATCTCCCATAATCATGCCACATTGAACGACACATAGGAGCCCTGGTCTGGTGTCTTATGTTCTTGTCTGATCATTTTTACATCCAATGAAACAGAATATAACCCAAAAACAGCACTGATTGTATGTTCTCCCCACACCGTTTATTCCTCTCCATAATGTTTTAATCTAAAGCAATTAAGAAGCAGAGCGGAGCAGTGCCACAAGACCAACGGTGTGTAAATGGAAGTTGCCTTTCGAAAGGGTAAAGTGGTGGAAGTGTTGTTCAGGCAACTGGAAAATATAGATGACCGAGATGAGCTAGCTAATGACCGAGGTTAATGATTTAGCTAGCTAACATGTACACCGATCAGCCGTAACATTAAAACCACTGACAGGTGACATGAGTGACGTTTATTATCTCGTTACAGTGGCACCTGAGAAAGAGGTGGGAT